>NC_031989.1:49770276-49776696 GCF_001879085.1 Nicotiana attenuata
CGGGACTCAAGCCATGAGCCTTCGTCATCAAGATCGACAAAGTTCAACAACAGTTGAACTGGGACTCAGGCCATGAGCCTTCGTCATCAAAGATCGACAAAGTTCAACAGCATTTGAACTGGGACTCAGGCCATGAGCCTTCGCCATCAAGATCGACAAAGTTCAACAACAGTTGAACTGGGATTCAGGCCATGCGCCTTCGCCAAAAAGTTCAACTACGGTCGAACCGGGACTCGGGCTATGCGCCTTCACCAAAAAGTCCAACTACGGTTGAACCAAGACAGGCTATGTGCCTTCGCCAAAAAGTTCAACTACGGTTGAACCAAGACAGGCTATGCGCCTTCACCAAAAAGTTCAACTACGGTTGAACCGGGACTCAAGCTATGTGCCTTCGCCACCAAATTTAACAAAGTCCAACCACGGTTGAACCAAGACTCGGGCTATGTGCCTTCGCCATTAAATCCAACGAGCTCGACCTCGCTCGAACTGCAAGGATGGACGCCTTCGTCCTCAACTTTAGCAAGTTCAACCACAGTTGAACCAAGACTCAGGCCAAACGCCTTCATCTGTGAAAGCAAAGCCTGACCTCCAACAAATCGGAGCGCAGGATAGGCACCCTCGCCATTCAAGTAAGTTCTCCCAACTCGAATTAATATTTGGGCCACGTAAAGTTCGGCCCCGGTCAAACTACGAGGCCGCGTTTTTTACCATCACGACCGGTAGTTCGACCGCGTCCGAACTGGGACTAAGGCTAAGCGCCGCTATCGCCAATAACGGCTAAGACTCGCCCGCACCGAGTTGAAAAAGCGAGGCCATCAACTATATTATGGCTAAGGCCATCGCCGCCAACGGTCGACCTAGATTCGACTGCGGTGGGTAAACGACCCGATGACGGTCGAAGTTGCCTTTATGGCTAAGGCCGTCGATTCTATCACGACTAAAGTCGTCGATCTAAATTCGACTAGGACCGCCAACGTGAACGGTCAACAAAAAGTGCAACAAAAACTCTAAAGAACGAAAGAAAAACAGTGACATAAAACAAGCACAAGGCATGCAATGGAAAAGAAAATTTATATATTTACAAAGTCAATTGCGGGTCATCCCCGCTTACACCCGGCCAAGGCCGATCAATACAAGAAATAAAAAAAACAAGAAACACCTAAGCGCCAAACGGCGAACAAGACAAGAAAAAATGCATAAACATCTTTTTACTCGGTGCCGTCTGCGCCACCGTCCGCACCAGCGTCAGCCTCTGGCGTCGCCGCGTCAAAACCACAGTCGGCACGTGCCTCACGAGCCTTCTGACGCGCCCCCTCGAAAGCAGCTTCGGTCACGACGCCAGCCTCCCACAAACTCTTATATACATCACGTTGGGCCTCGGCAAAGACCCAAAGTTCTCGAGCATGGCTGGAAGAAGCGGCTTGATCCCGTAGCCGCTGATTCTCTCCTTCTAAGGCTGTGATCCGGTCCGCCATGACCTGGGCGTCCTGCTCAAAGACACCAATCCGCTCCTTGAGACTCGCTTGTCTAAAGGCCGCAACATCCCTTTCCAATGCCCGTTGGGATTCGTGCACGCGGATAGCTTCCTTCAACGCCCCGGCCCTCGACGAAGCATCCCTCACTTGAAGCTTCAATGCCGCGACTTCACCCTCCAACGCGGTCACTTTCCCGCTCCATGCCGCAGCGGCCTCCGCCGCGACCCTCTTTACCGCCTCGAGCTCCTCATCCTTCCGGCAGAGCTGCTCCTCGAGAGCACTCGTCCTGCCAAGTATTTGCTGCATCTGAAGCTCCCGCCTCGCCAGCTCTTCGACCAAGGCCCGGCTACGAGGATCATTCCTCAAGTGCACGCGCAACTCTCGGCACTGATCTCGGTAGCGGCGATACTTCTCCAGCGCCCGCAAAAATATCCCCGAGCGGACCTTGGCTCGACGGATGCTCTCCACCTCCAAAAAGTTCAACTACGGTTGAACCGAGACTCAAGCTATGTGCCTTCGCCATTAAATCCAACGAGCTCGACCTCGCTCGAACTGCAAGGATGGACGCCTTCGTCCTCAACTTTAGCAAGTTCAACCACAGTTGAACCGAGACTCAGGCCAAACGCCTTCATCTGTGAAAGCAAAGCCCGACCTCCAACAAATCGGAGCGCAGGATAGGCGCCCTCGCCATTCAAGTAAGTTCTCCCAACTCGAATTAAGATTCGGGCCATGTAAAGTTCGGCCCCGGTCAAACTACGAGGCCGCGATTTTTACCATCACGACCGATAGTTCGACCGCGTCCGAACTGGGACTAAGGCTAAGCGCCGCTATCGCCAAATAACGGCTAAGACTCGCCCGCACCGAGTTGAAAAAGCAAGGCCATCAACTATATTATGGCTAAGGCCATCACCGCCAACGGTCGACCTAGATTCGACTGCGGTGGGTAAACGACCCGACGACAGTCGAAGTTTCCTTTATGGCTAAGGCCGTCGATTCTATCACGACTAAAGTCCTCGATCTAAATTAGACTAGGGCCGCCAACGTGAACGGTCAACAAAAAGCGCAACAAAAACTCTAAAGAACGAAAGAGAAACAGTGACACAAAACAAGCACAAGGCAGGCAATGGAAAAGAAAANATTTATTTATATTGTTTTATACTCATAAGATATGTGATAACTTTTGAGCAAACAATTTGGCGTCGTCTGTGGGGATTTCATAGCAAAATCGCGTAGTTCTTGCATGGACCAAAAGGAAAGAAACGCCGGAAAAGGAAGAACAACCCAGCTTAAACAAGCCAAAGCGGCATATCAGGCCGATGGAACTCGAAGATCTCGAATCGAGATCCAGTTCCTCTGTCTCTCATCTATCGGATGGTGAAAACAAGAAGAAGCAGCCCCGCACAAACAAGCCAAAGCGGCATATCAGGCCGATGGAACTCGAAGATCTCGAATCGAGATCCACTTCCTCTGTCTCTCATCTATCGGATGGTGCAAACAAGAAGAAGAAGCCATCCCCCCTCTCTTTTGGGGAGAATCTTCGTAAGAGATCTCCTACATCCCTGATAAGTGCTCCAGCCGGAAACCAGCACAGAGGAATCTCGAATCGAGAATCGCCTCAAGACAGCCTATAAACCCTGGTTGGGAAGACAACGGATGAGCCGCTCAAGGTCTCGAATCCAAACCGAGCTTCAGCACTCAATACCCACAATATGGGACTCAGGCCATGAGCCTTCGTCATCAAGATCGACAAAGTTCAACAACAGTTGAACTGGGACTCAGGCCATGAGCCTTCGTCATCAAAGATCGACAAAGTTCAACAACAGTTGAACTGGGACTCAGGCCATGAGCCTTCGCCATCAAGATCGACAAAGTTCAACAGCAGTTGAACTGGGACTCAGGCCATGAGCCTTCGCCATCAAGATCGACAAAGTTCAACAACAGTTGAACTAAGATTCAGGCTATGCGCCTTCACCAGTAAGTTCAACTACGGTTGAACCGAGACTCAGGCTAAGCGCCTTCGTCATTAAATCAAGGCTATGCGCCTTCCCCAGTAAGTTCAACTACGGTTGAACCAAGATTCAGGCTATGCGCCTTCACCAAAAAAGAAAAGTTCAACTACGGTTGAACCAAGACAGGCTATGCGCCTTCGCCAAAAAGTTCAACTACGGTTGAACCGGGACTCAGGCTACGTGCCTTCACCAAAAAAAGTTTGATTATGGTTGAACCAAGACAGGCTATGCGCCTTCGCCAAAAAGTTCAACTACGGTTGAACCGGGACTCAGGCTATGCGCCTTCACCAAAAAGTTCAACTACGGTTGAACCAAGACAGGCTATGCGCCTTCGCCAGTAAGTTCAACTACGGTTGAACCGGGACTCAGGCTATGCGCCTTCGCCAAACGTTCAACTACGGTTGAACCAAGACAGGCTATGCGCCTTCACCAAAAAGTTCAACTACGGTTGAACCAAGACAGGCTATGCGCCTTCGCCAAAAAGTTCAACTACGGTTGAACCGGGACTCAGGCTATGCGCCTTCACCAAAAAGTTCAACTACGGTTGAACCAAGACAGGCTATGCGCCTTCACCAAAAAGTTCAACTACGGTTGAACCAAGACAGGCTATGCGCCTTCGCCAAAAAGTTCAACTACGGTTGAACCGGGACTGAGGCTATGCGCCTTCGCCAAAAAGTTCAACTACGGTTGAACCGGGACTCAGGCTATGCGCCTTCACCAAACAGTTCAACTACGGTTGAACCAAGATAGGCTATGCGCCTTCACCAAAAAGTTCAACTACGGTTGAACTGGGACTCAAGCTATGTGCCTTCGCCACCAAATTTAACAAAGTCCAACATCAGTCGAACTGGGACTCCGGCTATGTGCCTTCGCCAATAAGTCCAACCACGGTCAAACCAAGACTCAGGCTATGTGCCTTCGCCATTAAATCCAACGAGCTCGACCTCGCTCGAACTACAAGGATGGACGCCTTCGTACTCAACTTTAGCAAGTTCAACCACAGTTGAACCGAGACTCAGGCCAAATGCCTTCATCTGTGAAAGCAAAGCCCGACCTCCAACAAATTGAAGCGCAGGATAGGCACCCTCGCCATTCAAGTAAGTTCTCCCAACTCGAATTAAGAGTCGGGCCACGTAAAGTTCGGCCCCGATCAAACTACGAGGTCGTGTTTTTTACCATCACGACCGGTAGTTCGACCGCGTCCGAACTGGGACTAAGGCTAAGCGCCGCTATCGCCAAATAACGGCTAAGACTCGCCCGCACCGAGTTGAAAAACTAAGGCCATCACCGTCAACGGTCGACCTAGATTCGACTACGGCGAGTCGCCTACATGGCTAAGGCCATCAATTGTATTATGGCTAAGGCCATCCGCCAACGGTCGACCTAGATTCGACTAAGGTGAGTAAACGACTCGACGACAATCGAAGTCGCCTACATGGCTAAGGCCACCAATTATATTATGGCTAAGGCCATCGCCGCCAACGGTCGACCTAGATTCGACTACGGTGAGTAAACGACTCGACGACAGTCGAAGTCGCCTACATGTCTAAGGCCATCAAGATTGGGGACACGTAAAGTCCGGCCCTGGTCAAACTACAAGGCCGCGTTTCTGTCATAACGGCCGACAGTTCGACCGCGCCCGAACTGGGACTAAGGCTAAGTGCCGCTATTGCCAAGCAACGGCTCCGACTCGCTCACCCCGAGTCGAAGAAGAAGAGTCGTCAACAATTAAAAACTAACATGCCTACCAGAGTCGAACTCGAAGGCAAATCAGCGTTTCTGTCATAACGGCCGACAGTTCGACCGCGCCCGAACTGAGACTAAGGCTAAGTGCCGCTATCGCCAAGCAACGGCTCTGACTCGCTCACCCCGAGTCGAAGAAGAAGAGTCGTCAACAATTAAAAACTAACATGCCTACCAGAGTCGAACTCGAAGGCAAATCACCCCTTCGAGCGCATGCAAAGAAAAATCTAAGGGGGAAAAGAGGAGAATACAAAACAGACACAAGGCAAATAACGGAAAGGAGATCTCATTTATCTACAAAGTTAATTGCGGGTCTTCCCCGCTTACACCCGGCCAAGGCCGATCAATACAAGGAAAGAGAAAATAAAAAATAAAAGCAAGAAAAAATGCATATCTTTTTACTCGGCGCCATCCGCGCCCCATCTGCACCAGCGTCAGCCTCTAGCGTCGCCGCGTCAAAACCACAGTCGGTACGGGCCTCACGAGCCTTTTGGCGCGCTCCCTCGAAAGCAGCTTCGGTCACGATGCCGGCCTCCCACAAATTCTTATATACATCACGTTGGGCCTCGGCAAAGACCCAAAGTTCGCGGAGCCTGGCTGGAAGAAGCGACTTGGTCCCGTAGGCGCTGATTCTCTTCTTCTAAGGCTGTGATCCGGTCCGCCATGACTTGGGCGTCCTGCTCAAAGACACCGATCCGCTCCTCGAGACTCGCTTCTCTAAAGGCCGTAGTAGCCCTCTCCAACGCCCGTTGGGACTCGTGCACGTGGATAGCTTCCGTTAACGTCCTAGCCCTCGACGAGGCATCCCTCACCTGAAGCTTCAATACCGCGACTTCACCCTCCAACGCAGTCACTTTCCCGCCCCATGCCGCAGCGGCCTCCGCCGCCTTAGCCTGTCTCTGGCGCTCACACTCAGTTGCGGCTCTCTTTACCGCCTCGAGCTCCTCATCCTTCCGGCGGAGCTGCTCCTCGAGAGCACTCGTTCTGCCAAGTGTTTGCTGCATCTGAAGCTCCCGCCTCGCCAGTTCCTCGACCAAGGCCCGGCTACGGGGATCATTCCTCAAGCGCACGCGCAACTCTCGGCACTGATCCCGGTAGCGGCGATACTTCTCCAGCGCCCGCAAAAACTATCCCCGAGCGGACTTTGGCTCGACGGATGCTCTCCACCGTCCAACAAACTAAGACTGCAAAGC
>NC_031989.1:49776716-49828186 GCF_001879085.1 Nicotiana attenuata
ACCAAAAAGTTCAACTAACAGGCTAGCGCCTTCACCAAAAAAGTTCAACTACGGTTGAACCGGGACTCGGGCTATGCACCTTCACCAAAAATTTCAACTACGGTTGAACCAAGACAGGCTATGCGCCTTCACCAAAAAGTTCCACTACGGTTGAACCAAGACAGGCTATGCGCCTTCGCCAAAAAGTTCAACTACGGTTGAACCGGGACTCAGGCTATGCGCCTTCACCAAAAAGTTCAACTACGGTTGAACCAAGACAGGCTATGCGCCTTCACCAAAAAGTTCAACTACAGTTGAACCAAGACAGGCTATGCGCCTTCGCCAAAATGTTTAACTACGGTTGAACCGGGGCTCAGGCTATGCGCCTTCACCAAAAATGTTCGACCACGGTTGAACCAAGACAGGCTATGCGCCTTCACCAAAAAGTTCAACTACGGTTGAACCAAGACAGGCTATGCGCCTTCGCCAAAAAGTTCAACTACGGTTGAACCGGGACTCAAGCTGTGCGCATTCGCCAAAAAGTTCAACTACGGTTGATCCGGGACTCAAGCTATGCGCATTCGCCAAAAAGTTCAACTACGGTTGAACCGAGACTCAAGCTATGTGCCTTCACCACCAAATTTAACAAAGTCCAACAACAGTCGAACCGGGACTCAGGCTACCCACCTTCGCCAATAAGTTCAACCACGGTTGAACCAAGACTCAGGCTATGTGCCTTCGCCGTTAAATCCAACGAGCTCGACCTTGCTCGAACTACAAGGATGGACGCCTTTGTCCTCAACTTTAGCAAGTTCAACCATAGTTGAACCGAGATTCAGGCCAAACGCCTTCATCTGTGAAAGCAAAGCCCGACCTCCAACAAATCAAAGCGCAGGATAGGCACCCTCGCCATTCAAGTAAGTTCTCCCAACTCGAATTAAGATTCGGGCCACGTAAAGTTCGGCCCCGATCAAACTACAAGGCCGCGTTTCCGTCATAACGACCGACAGTTTGACCGCGTCCGAACTGGGACTAAGGCTAAGCGCCGCTATCGCCAAATAACGGCTAAGATCCGCCCGCACCGAGTTGAAAAACTAAGGTCACGACCATCAACGGTCGACCTAGATTCGACTAAGGTGAGTAAACGACTTGACGACAGTCGAAGTCGCCTACATGGCTAAGGCCACCAATTATATTATGGCTAAGGCCATCGCCGCCAACGGTCGACCTAGATTCGACTACGGTGAGTAAACGACTCGACGACAGTCGAAGTCGCCTACATGTCTAAGGCCATCAAGATTGGGGACACGTAAAGTCCGGCCCCGGTCAAACTACAAGGACGCGTTTCCGTCATAACGGCCGACAGTTCGACCGCGTCCGAACTGGGACTAAGGCTAAGTGCTGCTATCGCCAAGCAACGGCTCCGACTCGCTCACCCCGAGTCGAAGAAGAAGAGTCGTCAACAATTAAAAACCAACATGCCTACTAGAGTCGAACTCGAAGGCAAATCACCCCTTCGAGCGCATGTAAAGAAAAATCTAAGGGGGAAAAAGAGGAGATACAAAACAAACACAAGGCAAATAACGGAAAGGAGATCTCATTTATCTGCAAAGTTAATTGCGGGTCTTCCCCGCTTACACCCGGCCAACGCCGATCAATACAAGGAAAGAGAAAATAAAAAACAAGAAAAAATGCATATCTTTTTACTTGGCGCCATCCGCGCCACCATCTGCACCAGCATCAGCCTCTGGCGTCGCCGCGTCAAAACCACAGTCGGTACGGGCCTCACGAGCCTTTTGACGCGCTCCCTCGAAAGCAGCTTCGGTCACGATTCCGGCCTCCCACAAATTCTTATATACATCACGTTGGGCCTCGGCAAAGACCCAAAGTTTGCGAGCCTTGCTAGAAGAAGCGGCTTGGTCCTGTAGGCGCTGATTCTCTTCTTCTAAGGCTGTGATCCAGTCCGCCATGACCTGGGCGTCCTGCTCAAAGGCACCAATCCGCTCCTCGAGACTCGCTTCTCTAAAGGCCGCAGCATCCCTTTCCAATGCCCGTTGGGATTCGTGCACGCGGATAGCTTCCTTCAACGCCCCGGCCCTCGACGAAGCATCCCTCACTTGAAGCTTCAATGCCGCGACTTCACCCTCCAACGCGGTCACTTTCCCGCTCCATGCCGCAGCGGCCTCCGCCGCCTTGGCCTTGCCCCGGCGCTCGCACTCAGCTGCGACCCTCTTTACCGCCTCGAGCTCCTCATCCTTTCGGCGGAGCTGCTCCTCGAGAGCACTCATCCTGCCAAGTATTTGCTGCATCTGAAGCTCCCGCCTCGCCAGCTCTTCGACCAAGGCCCGACTACGAGGATCATTCCTCAAGCACACGCGCAACTCTCGGCACTGATCTCGGTAGCGGCGATACTTCTCCAGCACCCGCAAAAATATCCCCGAGCGGACCTTGGATCGACAGATGCTCTCCACCTCCAACAGATAAAACTGCAAAGCAAAGACAACGATTAGAATAAAAGAATAAACTTAAGGCAAAGAGGAAGTGAACCGACGTAATAGTACATACCCTCAAGCCCATCACGACTACTTCATTCATCAGTCCGACATCGTAACGCCCCTCAACGACGCATTCTCGGCCTCCGAGCATAGCAGCTCGAACTGCGGCACCAAGATTTCCCCTTGGAGCAATAAGTTCAATTTCGTGGGAACCTCGATGAAGCGAGATCGCCCCCCTACGCGCACCGCTGAATTGGTGGAGCCTTCCTGGAACATACGGACGTCGTCGGGATCCAAGTCGGATTCAGACTCATCCTCACCCCCTACAGCATCTCCTCCCCCTTCAGCCGCCGGCGAGGTGGAACCTCCCGCCGCAGCTGCCGAAGGAGCGCTTGCCTCACCCACATTAGCAGCCGCTGAGGAACTACCTCCCGTCTCAGCGACTGGAACCGCCATTTGAGTCGCCGAAGTGACGGTATCATCACGACCTGAGCCAACCGGGGCAACCCCCAGTGTTTGTCCGCCCTCAAGGGCAGGCGCCGCAGCCGCATTCCTCTCCGCGTCCGCCGGGGGGGGGGGCATCCAAATTAATTATCACAGGAGGAGCCGGCGTGAACACGACCCTATGCCTTATCAACGGCCTCTCCTCCTCCCCATCTGATGACGATTCCGCTCTAGGGCGCACAACCCCCGACGGCCCCTCATCCCGAAGCGCGGCCCGTACCGGAGAAGGAATAACTGATGATTCAACTGATGCCGCCCTCGGTATTGAGCGCGACACAGGCGCCGCAGTAAGACGAGCGACTGCACCCGGCCGACGAAAAGCCAACTGAGAGGCCCTGACGCGGTGTGCCCTCCCTGATCACAGGAAAACAAAGTTGATGAATAAAGTTGAAACAAAGCGGAACAGAAGAAGAAATCAATTTTTCACCTGCCACAAGCCTACGGCCATGCCTCTCCCAGAAAGACGCCCATGTGCGTATCCCCATCGTATGGGGGAGTACGGCCTCGACCCACTCACGTATCCAAGACAGTGGTGCCGGCGGCGACCTGTCGGCTACAAAAAATGACACGAGTTAACGCTCATGATCACAAATCATAAAGAGGGGAAGAAAAGGGAATTCAACCACTAAGAACTTACGTGCATGGTTCCAAGCCTCTTGGAACCCAGTAGCATCCGCCACCAGATGTTTGGTCCTGATATAAAAGAATTGCTCGAAAAGGCGAGGGTCGACCTCGTCATCCAATCTCATGACCAGGCCCCTCGACCCACGAGGGCACGCCTGAATCATGGTGCCACGGACTCTCTGGGGAGCGTAGAGACTCAGCACATGCTGCAGCGTGACCTCCCTACGGGCCAATTCCGCGTACTTAATGAACATTGCCAACAATTTGTAGAGGGAAGGAGTGAGCTGACCCGGGCACACCCCGTAATAACGGCAGAAATCCACCACCAGCATTGGGAGCGGGATCTTGAACCCCAACCTGAAAGGATAGGCATAAAAAATGCAGTATCCCCTGCAGTCGGTGTGGACCCTCTCCTTGCTTCTAGCGAGAACGATGTCTGCATGGGTGGGAATGACCCCCTGTTCCCGTAATCGGGCCATCCCAATCTCCCCCATTAACGGGGCTTCATCCACCGGTTCCTCTCCACCGTCGACAGTGAAATCAATCGCCAGACCTCCGGGCCGAGGAACTACCTCGTCAACCGACGGAACTTCTCCAGTCTCTATCTATTCTGCACCTCCCATTGCCGGAGGTGGCCCTTCAACTACCGGAAAATCTATCGGAAGAGCATCGTGGGAAGAACTGGCTGCCATTGTTGATCTACTAAAGACAAAGGTTATCACAACCAAAGGAAAGAAAGGAGAAGATGAATTAGCGGAATGAAAAAGTTTCCTCAGAATCTCTCTCAGATGAACAATGAAGATATGAGAAATGAATACCTCAACCCACCTTTACAGGCAACATAAATGGCTTTCGCGAAACCCAATAGCCGTCATTAACTGCACGACCAACCATAAAACGGTTCGGTTCTGCCGAAGCAAGCGTCATTATAACAAGCTCCACAAAGCGGCTTCTCAGCCATCCGCCAACGTACCGCCGTCAGAATAATCGCTACGGCCTGCGAACGCTGAAAGAATGTGCCGTACGCCTTCAAAATTCTGGACGTGACCAAATACGTACCCGGCGCATACTCATTTCCCACGGCCATCTCCAATATATGAAAGGCTACGACCATCCACAATATATGAAAGGCTACGGCCATCTTTAATGTATGAAAGGCTACGGCCATCTCCAATGTATGAAAGGCTACGGCCATCTCCAATATATGAAAGGCTATGGCCATCCCCAATATATGAAAGGCTACGGCCATCTCTAATGTATGAAAGGCTCTCCAATGTATGAAAGGCTACGGCCATCTCCAACGTGTAAACGGCTAAGGCCACCGCCGAGCACATATCAAGCGTGCCCCATTCTCCTCGGCCGCAGAACATACGACCCGTCCGCCACGGCCGGCGGGTATGCTTCCAAAACAAACATAAGGATCAGAGCACATTGCAGCTCGACCTCACTCGAAGTAAGTTAAAAGGTCAAGTGCCTTCGCCTAGGAGGAGAGTTCGACCTCGATCGAACGATGACTTGATAGCCCAATAACAGGATACTAATACTCTACAAGGCTAAGGACCATCGCCAAAAAGAATTCGGCCTCGACCGAAGCAACAGTCGACATCCCCATCCTTGTTTTCGAAATACAACCAATGGAATCAACTCATCGAGCTCGGCCAAGGCCCGACCTCAATAAGCGGAGGGACTAACTGTATGGGTCAGAATTCGACCCCACGATAATTAACGAGGCTAATCCTGTGTTAAGTTAATTCATGATTAATTAGTGGCACGACCACTCAGAATTGACGATGTTCAGCCCGCATCTGGTTCGATCGACAAGGCCATGGCCTATCCGCCACCATAAAGGCGAGATTCCAACATGGTCACGGCCACTTATTGCCAGCTCACGAAGCTCACAGCTATAAATACCAAGAGAGGGAACCCTAGAAAGGGCGGGGGCTGCTTCTTGACCACTATTGACAAGAGAGAGAGAGAGAGAAGAGAAAAATATACCCATCTTATGGGAAGTGAAAGCACCATTGTAAGGCTCTGAACCTCTTCATGGAGAGGCAGACCAAACCAATATTATCAATAAAGGCTTTTAACGTTTCTCCCCCTAACCTTGAGTACTTATTTTCATGTTCTTTGCTTGGTCCAATGGATTATTACGATTTGCTATGATTTTCCCGTGATTAATTTATATTGATTTATACTCATAAGATATGTGATAACTTTTAAGCAAACAAGCCAAAATTTTGGAGATGCCAAAATCACTCACATATGCCACCATTTCTTCATCCAAAAGAACGTTGGCTGGCTTTAGGTCACAATGTACTATGGGGATGTGATGACCATGATGTAGGTATTCAACTGCCAAAGCCACATCATGCATTATGGTGACTCCTTGAAGAAGGTTCAAGTGGCGATCTTCTTTGTAAAACCAATTCTTAAAGTGACACATGTAAGAAATGACTAATGAGTCATTTTTTTGTTCTAAAAGGGGGCTGCCACGTGGGTGTGGGGCGGAGATTTGTTAATCTTTATCTACTTATAAGATAATTAGGTAGTGTCCCGTTACCTGGTAATTAATCAATTACCCGCATAATTAAGGATTGTTTCAAATTACTTAAAATTCTACTTATTTTTAATATACTTTATACACCGTACTAACATGGTCATATGGTACCTTTTATGGTACTAGTCCATAAATACTGTGTATTACAATTATGACTAGGACCGTATTTTATCCTAAATCGACAAGCTTCAACGAAACTTATTTTCTTTAACTCGTTTACCCTCTCATCTTCACGACTTTACTTATCACTTGTTATAAATATCATATATTATATAACCTAAAAAAAATAGTCTTGTCCTCATCTTAAAGTACTACTATTATAATATTAAAATAATAAATCGTGGTACCATATAAAATCAATACATATATTATTATTTTGTTAAAACATCCATGTAAAAATACATATTTTTTTCTCAACTTTTAATTTTGCTAATCTCGTATAAAGAGTACAAATTTTCGTACGCTTAATTCTTATAATGGTAAAAAGATAACCTTTTTTTTCTTGTGAGAAAATAATAATTTTTAATTTTTTTTTCTTTACAATTAAGAAAATCTCTTTCTCATATTATGTGTATAATTTAAAACATATTGGAAAGTAGTAATATTAATAACTATATAAAATCATATTTTTCAAACTTTTTACAAAAATGTTCCACTCAAAATAAATACCATATCAATCGGTATCAAGGTTGTTAAACTTACGAGGTCTTACAAATAACATAGTCATAAATTCTCCATTACTTCATTTAGGTAGGGCCTTCCACGGGATGATCAATATTTGTTTTGGTGATGTGGTTGGAGTGTCCCGAGTTAAATAAAGACTGATACAATGCTGTCCTACTATAATTATTTAGTTAGTTGGCATAAAAGGTTTAAACTTACGGGGTGTAACAGGACTGATAGAAGAGAAGAAAAAATTCGGAGAAACTGAAAGAGCTAATGAGCCTTTGAGAACAATATAAGGATAAAGTTTGCAAGATTGTGAAATTTACCTATTTATAGAGGTCATTCAAGCGTACTAAGGAAGCCAAAAGGCCAACCGTCAGTCGCCCCCAATCAATGACTTTGGAAACCACACGAAAAGCAACCTTTTCAGTCACTTCAACCTCTGACATCACGAGATTGGCATCAGAATCGAGGCGTCGAAGATAAATTTATTTTTTATTAGTCTACTTTGAGTTCGAGCAAAGTGTTCACTCGATTACTAAGCCCAAGGGCTACCGAGTTCGAGAGATTTCTCACTCGGGGACTATAAAAAAGCCTAAGGGCTAACTTTATCTCAAGATTCGAGCAAGTACTCGCTTGACTACTAAGCCCAAGGGCCAACCGAGTTCGAAGGAAGTCCTCACTCGATGATCGTCTACGGAGCCTAAGGGCTAACTTTATTTCAAATTCGAGATCTTGCTCTCACTTAACTCAGACTCGGGTATCCCGATGTTCAGAGTTCGCATCGAATCGATTTAAGCTCAGCTCGAGGATTAACAAGAGCCTTAAGGGATACTATATTGGTTGATCAAAAACCTAAGGGTTTATTATGTCCTGAGTCCGGTGTTCGGCCAATCACCAATGTTACGCAGTCAAATTTTTTCAGATAAAGATGGAATGAAATTCAACACGAGCCAAAAATAAGACAAAGAGATCCTTTTATATTTACAAAAAACGGTTACAAAATATAACTACAATATCCACGAAGGGTGTTCACACAGGAACAAAGAAGCAAGAAACAAAAGCCAAGAACCTAATCTTCTTTTAAGGCTACGTCCTCGAGAGTGTTATCTTCGGGAACCTTCTCCCAGGGGATCCCATTTTGATCTTTGAAAATGTCTGTACGCCCGAAGAGATTTAGGGCAGAAACCCTCGATGAATGTAACTATATTTCCAGCAACGAGGATCAAGCGTTCCTTTGAAATTTTGAGCCATAATACATTAAAAAAGAGCAGCAAAAGAAGAAGACCAGAAGGGAAGACACGAAGATGTAGCTTCAACTTCTATTACAAGAAAAATCAAAAGGGGTGCAAGATACACAAACAACGAGCCAAGAATGTTTATCCTTGGGATATTGTTCCGGGGTGGGATGCAAAAGTTAGTAGATGATGGTGACACCTCATTCCATGGAGAGCAAAAGGAATGAAGTGTTATACCAGGTTGAAGTGAAGAGAGATGAGCAACAGTTTAAAGTTCACATATTTTCTGATGCGAGAAGGATTCGGCGCCCTTCTCACGTTGTTTCGAATTGAAGCTTCGAAAAATGAAACCTTGGCATAACTGGTAAAGTTGCTGCCATGTGACCTTGTGTTCGCAGGTTCGAACCATAGAAATGGACGACTAAAAGAAGGAAGCAAAGAAGGGAAAAGATCAAAAGCAGATAAAGATGAAAAAAGCACAGTTCTTTGTTCAACAGAATAACCTCCTATTTATAGAAAGGTGGTGACGGATCGACGGCGCAAGTGGCCGACCAACACTGACATGCATTAGATGTTTTGGGGAAGAGCCCGACATGACATTTCCGGTTATTTCAAGCACCTATGTCTTGGGCGTGACATCATTATGGGAAGCTCGGGGCAGTCGAGGTGCAAATCGTTTCTTATCATCTTATTCTAAGAAATGCGGGGACTATCTGTATACGATCAAAATCATATGACCCCGATGTAGAAGCTCGAGGTTCCGCCCTAGGCCCGAGTCCAGGAATGGTCAAGTTCGATGCCGGTGGACCAGACTCGAGCTCGAAGACAAAGTATAATGCCCGAGGAATACCGAGGCCAAGTGTGCTTGACCCTGAAATAGTACCGTTATGGATTTGTACCAGAGCGAGCTAGATTCCTTCCACGTCCCTAAGATCATGGCGCAAATCCCGGAATAAGATCGTACAATTCTATACTAGACGGTTAGATAGCTGTAACAAGAATATTCCCTACTATAAATAGAAATATTCCTATTTTAGGGTTCCCCTATTATATAAAGGGGACCCCAATCATTTGTAACATCATCTTTTACTGAGAAAAGAATATACTCTCTACCTTTTTTCGCCTACCGTTCATCAACATTGTCCTTTAACTCTTTTGTTCCTACTTTGCTTTTATACTTGTTCTTATTGTACCAAGCCTGCCTCGAGGTCCCTATGCTCGAGGTCACTTCTATTGCATAACATTGGTTTGATTCATTTTTCTCTTTTATTTTTACTTCATATTTCTTGATTATTAATCGGTATTGAATTAAATCACGTATCTTTAAAATCACAAATCAAATTAATTGTTATTCGTATTTTTTTGAGGTAAACAAGTAGCGAGAGTTTGAAATCCTCCCTTGGCCTAAGAAATGGCTGGTGCCACAAGAAACATATTGGCCTGAACCACACTCTCCATGAAGCCAACCTTGCAGACTATGGCGTCCTGAAACCTGAGCTGGTCCTACTGGCTCAGTATGAACTGGGATCTCATCATCTTGCGCTATCTGAGGCTCGACTACGGGTGCCCCTTGTGCGCCCACTAGGCCGAGCTCTACCTCTGCCTCTGCCTCTGGCATGACCATGGCCCCTAGCCTTGGTAGTGGCTGCAATCTGGGGCTCCGGTTGCTGTTCAACTACGGACGAGGTGCGTGATCTCACCATCTGTGAGAAAAATAATAGAAGAAAGATTCAATCTTCATGATAGAACAAAGTTGCACGATACAGTGATCGCAAATGCGAACCTGGGATATCCGCAAATTGAACTCAGCTTCGTAAAAGTGAGCTTGTCCCTACTCACACAGAGTCGCAATTACGACAAGAACTTCACGAATGCGAATGATGGACACCTTGCAGATGCGAACGAAGCTTCACAAAAGTGAAGCTGCCATTCCTCTACCTAGCTTCACAAATGGGATCAAGATCTCAAAAATGCGAGGCTTGCGTTTGCCAAAGATCCTCGCAAATGCGAGATCTGTAGCCCAGCAATACCGGCAACTCTACAGCTATTCAAAAACAATCCGCAACCTATTCGAAACTAACCCAAGCCTCTACGGTTCCAATATGAGAATTCACACAAGTATATTAATATCAAACAAACTTGCTCATAAGCTCAAATCATCACAATGACATCTAGAATCAAGAATCGATCACCAAAACTCAAGATTTTTAAAGTTCAAACTCAGAATTCCAACTTTCAACATAAAGCGCCGAAACGGCCTCGGGTCATCCAGGACCCCAACTAAACATTCTTACAAGTCCAAAATTATCATACAAATCTACCAAAATCGTCAAAATACCGATCCGAGATTGTTTACCAAAAATATTGACCGTGGTCAACTCTAGCCAATTTCAAAGTCAAAAATCATATTTTCTTTAAAAAATCACATTTAAAAATTCCGAAAATTGACATCAACCACGCACGCAAGTCATAAATCATCAAAATGAAAGGTCTCGAAACACAAAATGGGGATCTAGTACTCAAAACAATCTATTGGATCGTTACACGAAGCTTTACACCACAACAAAAAGGTTTGGTTGAAATAAAAGTTAGAACTTTAGTTGATATAGTTAATGCTATGTTAATGAATGCACATTTACCACATAATTTATGGGGTGAAGCACTTTTAACACCTTGTCACATATTAAATAGGGTGCCTTAAAAAAGTATACATGTTTCACCATATGAACTTTGGAATGGTAGAAAAACCAAATTTAGATTATTTTAATGTGTGGGGGTGTATATCATTTTATAGGATTCATGATCATCAAAGAACCAAACGATGTCCTAGAGAAATTAAAAGTATTTTTGTTGGATATGAAAGAAATTCAAAGGCATACAGACTATTGGATCTAGAATTTAATGTTATAATTGAATCCATTCATGTTGATTTTATTAAAAATAGTTTTATACAAGATAGTATTGATGAGAAAGTGGCTGAACCAAATGAAAGTGATGTTAATGCATATAAATTATCACATTCTGAAACTACTACACGTAAAAGGAAAAGTGATAATATTCAAATATAACCAAGAAAGAGTAAAAGAAAAAGAAAAGAAAAGTGTTTTGGTTCTTATTTTATCTCTTCACAATCTTTAGTTTTTCTTGTTGAAGGAGATACAAAAAATGTATGTAGTTAAATTCCTATTTTATTAAATGTTGAAGAAGACGCGAAGACATTTCAAAAGGCTATGGCCTCTAGAGATATTGCCTTTTGGAAGGAGGCTATTAATGTCGAAATGGACTCTATAATGTCAAATAATACTTGGATTTTTATAACGACCCGACTTGTCAATTTATGAATTGGTACCCCGTTCAGCGGCTTAAGGTCTCGAGCAACTTTGTATTATGTGTTATGGCTTGTGCACAAAATTTGAGGTCAATCGGAATTGATTTGATAGGTTTCGACGTCATTTCTTGAATCATAAATGGTACTACATTAAGCAAATGAGCACCAAATTCCGTTTCTAGTGAAGAATTAGATTCGTATTGTAATTACGGAGCCATAGTAAAATGAATCGTCGAATTCAGATATCGTGTGAAAGAGTTATGCCCATTTTTGTGTCGAGAAAGACTGTTGCTTTTCTAAAGCAGAGCCAAATCGTATGTATCAATTGCGATTTATAAGTCTCAGATGTGAAATATGCTTTATAAATCTTAATGTGAAATGCAATTTATAAGTCTCGGGTGTCAAATGCGACTTTCCTGGAAAGGTTCTAAAAACGGGGGTTTCGCCATTTTTAACATAATTTGAGTAGGGGAGCTCGGTTTGGGCGATTTTCAGAGGCAAACTTCACAAATTGGACTGAGGTAAGTAATCTTAACTTGATTTGGTCCGTTATTCATGAATCTAACACTATTTCCAGCACCTATTTTGTGATTTGGGGGATTACAATAGAAATTTTTCCAAAATTGATGTGAGGTTTTGAAGGCCGAATCGGAGTCAGAATTTAGTAATTTTTGTTTGGTTGGACTCGTATCGAAATGGGTGTTCGGATTTTGTAAAAATTCTGCTGGGTTTCGAGATGCGGGCCTCGCGTTGACTTTTTATAATAAAATTTTAAGTCGATATGTTAGTATCCAGAATTATTTCCGATGAATTTTAATAAAGTTACATAATTTATTTGGCTAGATTTGAGCCGTCCGGAGGTCGTTTCACGCGAGAAGGACATTTTAAAGTATTGGATTCGCATCGGCAAGGTAAGTATCTTGCCTAACATTGAATGGGAGAATTACCCCTTAAGCATTGAGTCGCATGTGTCATCTGTGAACTGTGAAAAATTGTGTACGTGAGGTGACGAGTACGTACTCGGGTTTATATGTGCAAATTTATAGGTTTAAAGTCTTAGGCATTTTTAGGTATTAAATTGGAAATTCAATAGCACTTATTAAATCCTCTATTTTCCATGTCTCAATCCTTGTTTGTCGAATTTGTCTTTATATGATAATTTGGTGTGATTGCCACTTTGATTTTTGTGTGAATCTTGGGTGTTTGTTGAGTTGACATTTCCTGGAAATAATTACATTATGGATTTTTCATCTGCAAATAATTAATTAAATAATTTTAAAATAAGGCATTAATATATTTATAAAAAACACTTGATTAAAGAAAGCGTTGTCCTATGCTGAGTTACTTTTCCATCTTTGTTGTTGTTTTTGAGGTTGTTTATACGTTGTATAGAGCCTTGGGCTATTTGCTAAGAAATTATTTGATTGTGATAATATTTCGTGTAAATTGTTGTGTGATTTGATTTATATTATGAGAAGATAAGGGTGGCATTCCACTATTGATAATATGCGGACATAAGGGTGGTATTTCATTGTTGTTATCTGTGTTGGAGTATTGTATGGGAGGAGAGATAAGGGAGGCTATTATACGAAGAGATAAGGGAGGCTATTATAAGGAGATACAAGGGCGGCTGTAGGAGAGATAGGGGTGGCTATAGGAGTGATAAGGGCAGCTATTGATATTGTCAAGGCGGAGGGATAAGGGTGGCTATTATATGGAGTGATACGGGTGACTATAGGATATATAAGGGTGATTATTGACAGGGATGATATGTGATGATGTGGGGTATTGTGTTGGTGATTTTTATGTGACGTTATGATTTTCCTTGTGTTTATTTTATATCTTGTACCACTTGTCTTGTTGTTTCGGTAAACTTGATAATAGTGTGGTCCATGCTGAAATTGTGAGCCTGTGGCTATTGCCGCGCGGATTATGTTATTGGCACGTGAAATGTCCGTGCAGTTGTGATATGAAATGTGGGCACGAAGTGCCGGGGAAATCTAATAATTATGGTATTGTCACGTGAACTGTCCGTGTAGTTGTGATATGAGATATGGGCACGAGGTACCGTGAGTAAATGATGATTTTTATTATTGGATGTCTGTGCATTGTGATAGAAATATGGGCACGAGGTGCCATAAAAATATGAAAGTGGGCTGAGACCCGTGTTATGAAAATATGATGGTGGGTTGAGACCCGTAATTCGTGATTTTGAGGTTTGGTACCTCGGGAAAATTCTTCAATAAATCTTGTGTGAAAGCTGTGGTTGTCGAAATAACCTTGTTCCGGGCGAAGTAGGAAAGATTTCCTATCACCAGTGCCCAGGGTAGCATGGGGCGCTAGCCCTTGCGCTGGGATTTTTCACATTCTGGAAACAGGGCCACCAGTAGCGCCCCACGCCATCGGTGGCGCTATGATTACTAGGGATTTTGACGCATTTTATACTCCTTCCTGCTTATGCTTTGATTAAATACAAAATAGTCCCAAAAGGCTTACAAGTTGTGCTTGATTGCAGGTTTGATCAACAAAGTGACAAAATATCAAAGATCGGCTCAAAAGGAGTTGGATGTGATCACTTTTTGGCGTCGTTGCCGGGGAGCTAGCAGTTTTGGCTATCTATTTAGTTAGTTTTGTGTATTGTTCTTCTTTCCTTCTTGTTACTAATTTGTTTGTGTCAATACTACAGGTACCAAAATGGCTTTAAATGCTGATGACCCTCTTGGAAACGTGTTTGCGGGAGAGGAGGTAGATGACATTGGAGAAGACGAGGTGCCTCTTGTACCTCCCGGACCACGACGAGGCCGCCATGCCAATGCTAATGAAAACGTTCCAGACCCTCCTCCGCCACCTCCAAGAGCGGTTCCTCGGGTACTACCAAACCAAGGCTATGCAAGTGCTATTGTCCCACCCAAAATCCGGGCGGGCAATTTTCAGATAACCAATGTGATGTTGACCTTACTTGAGCAGCGTGGGTATTTCACGGGCGCTGCGGATCAAAATGCCTACAAACATCTCAAGGGGTTCATTGATACATGTTGGGGGAGCAAGCAGACGAATGTGTCCGAGGATGCTCCTAGGTTGAGGCTTTTCCCATTCTCACTTCGGGGGAAAGCATTGGATTGGCTCGAGAGACTCCCCAACCATTCCATCACTACTTGGGATGAGTTGGCGGATAAGTTTATTGCTAAATTTTTCTCACCCGGGCACATGGCGGCACTTCGAGATGAGATATTAGCCTTCAAGCAAGAGCCCACGGAACCTTTGCATGAGATTTGGGAGCGGTATAGAGCGATGGTGAAGGAATGCCCCAATAATGACATGACGGAGAATATGTTGCAACAAACTTTCTACCGGGGCATCAATACTACAAATCAATGCATAGTCAATCAACTCGCTGGGGGTAATTTTATGAAATTGACGTATGATGAAGCTTGTGCCATCCTTGATGAGATGGCGGATACGTCCTTCGCATGGCAAAGTAGGGCCAATATTCCCCAAGGTGACCCTACGCTTATTCATTTTCATAAGGAATTACATGTCCATGGGCAGATAGCGGAGTTGACAACTACTATGAACCAATTGGCTAAGGCACAGTTGCAACAAGTCCAAAATCCTCGCCAAGTGAATGCCATGAAGGGTGTAAATATGCTTGTCAACAAGAGAAGGCAACGAAGGCAACAAAACCAAGGAAATTCTGAGCAATTTGATGATGATTGTGATGGGTTTCAAAATGATGGCTATGATGAGCAAAATGAAGAGGTACAATATGTGAACAATTTTCAAGGCCAACGGGGCAACTCTTCCAACCAACAACAGTGGCGACCCCAGGGCAATTGGGGCAATCAACAACAAAACAATGGTAATTGGGGGAACAACAATCAAAACAATAACTGGGGCAATCACAACAACAATCAAGGCAACCAAGGGAATTGGAATGGTAATAACAACAATTGGGGCAACAATAACAATCAAGGTGGATGGAACAATGGGAACCAAGAAAACCGGGGGCAAGGCTTTCAAAGGCTCCCAATGTACCAACAGCCGAACAATCCACCTCCTTTTCCATCCCAAGGCCCTAGTTCATCTAACAATGAAATGGGTAGAATTGAAATGATGTTCGATCAAATAATGAAAAAGAATGCGGATTCCGATGCGCAATTGGCTTCTCACAATACTTCAATTAGGAATTTGGAGGTGCAACTAGGTCAAATATCTCAATCCTTGAATACACGCCCTAAGGGTGCTCTACCAAGTGATACGGTAGTGAACCCAAAGGGAGGAAACAATCATGTTATGGCTGTGAAAACTAGGAGTGGACGAGGCGGTGATGTGAATGCCTTGAAACAAAAGCAAGTTGTGGATGATGTTGAGTTGCGAGAAGATGAAATTCCTTTGGTAGTTGAAGATGTGGTTGATGACAATGTGAACAATGAAGTGAGGATTGACATTAATGAGTCCGAGGTGGAAATACGAAGTGACGTGAACCCGTCTAGGGAGCACGTAATTGACATGCCGGAGCCGGTTGTGCCAAAAGCCAAGGCACCTTTGCCTAGGCCACCTCCCCCTTATCCTCAGAGGCTAGCTAAGCAGAAAAGTGAGAATCAATTCAAAAAGTTCATTGACATGATGAAGAGCTTATCCATTAATGTGCCTTTGGTGGAGGCTTTGGAGCAAATGCTTGGTTATGCTAAATTCATGAAAGATTTAGTTACAAAGAAAAGATCAATGGACTGTGAAACTATCAAGATGATCCACCAAGTTAGCGCTATAGTACATTCAATGGCTCCGAAATTAGAGGATCCCGGTGCTTTCACTATCCCCTGCACTATTGGTAGTGCAGACTTTGCCAAAGCTTTATGTGATCTTAGGGCAAGCATCAACTTAATGCCCTTCTCAGTTTTCAAGACTTTGAGTATTGGGCCTCCGAGGCCAACTTCCATGCGTTTGCAAATGGCAGACCCATCTTTGAAGTGACCGTTGGGTATTTTTGATGATGTGCTCGTCCGGGTGGACAAATTTATCTTGCCAACTGATTTTGTAATCTTGGATTGTGAGGTAGATTATGAGGTCCCAATCATATTAGGGAGACCTTTCCTTGCTTTGGGGAAGGCTCTAGTGGATGTGGAAGTAGGGGAACTCACTTACAGGGTGGGTGATGAAAAGGTAGTCTTTCATGTGTGCAAGTCAATGAAGCAGCCCAATTGTACCGAAGTGTGCTCATTTGTGGATTTAGTCACGACTGTGATAATTGATGATAGCAGTGCAATGATCAATGTTGAGGACCCTTTGGAGGCCGTATTGTTGAATTTGGATGTTTGAACGAATGATGAAAAAGAATGCGGATTCCGATGCGCAATTGGCTTCACACAATACTTCAATTAGGAATCTGGAGGTGCAACTAGGTCAAATATCTCAGTCCTTGAATACACGCCCTAAGGGTGCTCTACCAAGTGATACGGTAGTGAACCCAAAGGGAGGAAACAATCATGTTATGGCTGTGACAACTAGGAGTGGACGAGGCGGTGATGTGAATGCCTCGAAACAAACGCAAGTTGTAGATGATGTTGAGTTGCGAGTAGATGAAGTTCCTTTGGTAGTTGAAGATGTGGTTGATGACAATGTGAACAATGAAGTGAGGATTGACATTAATGAGGCCGAGGTGGAAATACAAAGTGGCGTGAACCCGTCTAGGGAGCACGTAATTGACATGCCGGAGCCGGTTGTGCCAAAAGCCAAGGCACCTTTGCCTAGGCCACCTCCCCCTTATCCTCAGAGGCTAGCTATGCAGAAAAGTGAGAATCAATTCAAAAAGTTCATTGACATGATGAAGATCTTATCCATTAATGTGCCTTTGGTGGAGGCTTTGGAGCAAATGCCTGGTTATGCTAAATTCATGAAAGATTTGGTTACAAAGAAAAGATCAATGGACTGTGAAACTATCAAGATGACCCACCAAGTTAGTGCTATAGTACATTCAATGGCTCCGAAATTAGAGGATCCCGGTGCTTTCACTATCCCCTGCACTATTAGTAGTGCAGACTTTGCCAAAGCTTTATGTGATCTTGGGGCAAGCATCGACTTAATGCCCTTCTCAGTTTTCAAGACTTTGGGTATTGGGCCTCCGAGGCCAACTTCGATGCGTTTGCAAATGGCAGACCGATCTATGAAGCGACCATTGGGTATTCTTGATAATGTGCTCGTCCGGGTGGACAAATTTATCTTGCCAGCTGATTTTGTAATCTTGGATTATGAGGTAGATTATGAGGTCCCGATCATATTAGGGAGACCTTTCCTTGCTACGGGGAAGGCTCTAGTGGATGTGGAAGCAGGGGAACTCACTTACAGGGTGGGTGATGAAAAGGTAGTCTTTCATGTGTGCAAGTCAATGAAGCAGCCTAATTGTACCGAAGTGTGCTCATTTGTGGATTTAGTCACGGCTGTGATAATTGAAGATACCAGTGCAATGATCAATGTTGAGGACCCTTTGGAGGCTGTATTGTTGAATTTGGATGTTCGAACAAATGATGAAAAAGAATGCGGATTCCGATGCGCAATTGGCTTCTCACAATACTTCAATTAGGGATTTGGAGGTGCAACTAGGTCAAATATCTCAGTCCTTGAATACACGCCCTAAGGGTGCTTTACCAAGTGATACGGTAGTGAACCCAAAGGGAGGAAGCAATCATGTTATGGCTGTGATAACTAGGAGTGGACGAGGCGGTGATATGAATGCCTCGAAACAAAAGCAACTTGTGGATGATGTTGAGTTTCTAGAAGATGAAGTTCCTTTGGTAGTTGAAGATGTGGTTGATGACAATGTGAACAATGAAGTGAGGATTGACATTAATGAGGCCGAGGTGGAAACACAAAGTGACGTGAACCCGTCTAGGGAGCACGTAATTGACATGCCGGAGCCGGTTGTGCCAAAAGCCAAGGCACCTTTGCCTAGGCCATCTCCCCCTTATCCTCAGAGGCTAGCTAAGTAGAAAAGTGAGAATCAATTCAAAAAGTTCATTGACATGATGAAGAGCTTATCCATTAATGTGCCTTTGGTGGAGGCTTTGGAGCAAATGCCTGGTTATGCTAAATTCATGAAAGATTTGGTTACAAAGAAAAGATCAATGGACTGTGGAACTATCAAGATGACCCACCAAGTTAGTGCTATAGTACATTCAATGGCTCCGAAATTAGAGGATCCCGGTGCTTTCACTATCCCCTGCACTATTGGTAGTGCAGACTTTGCCAAAGCTTTATGTGATCTTGGGGCAAGCATCAACTTAATGCCCTTCTCAGTTTTCAAGACTTTGGGTATTGGGCCTCCGAGGCCAACTTCCATGCGTTTGCAAATGGCAGACCGATCTATGAAGCGACCATTGGGTATTGTTGTTGATGTGCTTGTCCGGGTGGACAAATTTATCTTGCCAGCTAATTTTGTAATCTTGGATTGTGAGGTAGATTATGAGGTCCCGATCATATTAGGGAGACATTTCCTTGCTACGGGGAAGGCTCTAGTGGATGTGGAAGCAGGGGAACTCACTTTCAGGGTGGGTGATGAAAAGGTAGTCTTTCATGCGTGCAAGTCAATGAAGCAGACCAATTGTACCGAAGTGTGCTCATTTGTGGATTTAGTCACGGCTGTGATAATTGATGATACCAGTGCAATGATCAATGTTGAGGACCCTTTGGAGGCCGTATTGTTGAATTTGGATGTCAATGATGATGCGGGCCGAGTGGAGTGCGTGAACGCTTTACATGGAATGGGCTCTTATTCTTATGAGCCTAGGAAACTTTCTTTGGATCTTGAAACTAGAAATACGCCTCCAACAAAGCCTTCAATCGAGGAACCCCCGGTGTTGGAGTTGAAGCCATTACCTCCACACCTCAGGTATCAATTCTTGGGCTCTAATTCAACTTTACCAGTTGTTCTTTCCTCTTGTCTTACTAACATACAGGTAGATGCCACATTGGCGGTGCTCAAAAAGCGAAAAAAGGAAATTGGATGGACTCTAGCTGACATTCAGGGAATAAGCCCCGCATTCTCTATGCACAAGATTATTCCGGAGGATGATGCAAAACCCTCCTTGGAACATCAAAGGAGGCTCAATGAGGCAATGCAAGAAGTGGTGAAAAAAGAGGTGATCAAGTGGCTAGATGCAGGCGTGATGTATCCAATCTCTGACAGCTCATGGACTTCTCCGGTGCAATGTGTGCCGAAGAAGGGTGGTATGACCGTGGTGACCAATGCTAACAATGAACTTATTCTAACGCGGACAGTGACCGGATGGCGGGTGTGCATGGACTACCGCAAGCTGAACAAGGTGACCCGCAAGGATCACTTCCCATTGCCTTTTCTGGACCAGATGCTAGATCGCCTTGCTAGGCGTGCCTTCTATTGTTTCTTGGACAGTTATTCAGGGTACAATCAAATTTTGATAGCTCCGGAGGATCAGGAGAAAACCACCTTTACTTGTCCATATGGCACCCTTGCTTTCTCTCGATGCCGTTCGGGTTGTGCAATGCCCCGACAACTTTCCAACGATGCATGATGGCTATTTTTACTGATATGGTGGAAGATATTTTGGAGGTCTTTATGGATGATTTTAGTGTGGTTGGTGATTCATTTGAAGAGTGTTTGGGAAATTTGGATAGAGTGTTGGCCTGGTGTGAAGACACCAATCTTGTGCTAAATTGGGAAAAATGCCACTTCATGGTTGAGGAGGGCATAGTGTTGGGCCATAAAATTTCAAAGCATGGGATTGAAGTTGACAAAGCCAAGATAGAGGTGATTTCAAGGCTTCCTCCCCCCACTTCTGTCAAGGGGCTGAGGAGTTTTCTTGGACATGCGGGGTTCTACCGGCGGTTTATCAAGGACTTTTCAAAGGTAGTGAATCCGCTTTGCAAGTTTCTAGAAAAGGATACAAAGTTTGTGTTTGATGAGAAATGTATGGAAGCCTTTGAACTTCTCAGGCATAAGTTGACCACCACCCTGATCATTACCGCACCCAATTGGAGCTTGCCTTTCGAGCTCATGTGCGACACGAGTGATGTTGCGGTTGGGGCAGTTTTGGGTCAAAGAGAGAACAAAATGTTTCATCCAGTGTACTATGCGAGCAAGACTATGAATGAGGCTCAAAGGAACTACACGGTGACAGAGAAGGAATTGTTGGCTATTGTGTTCGCCATGGAAAAATTTCAGCCATATCTTATGGGAGCCAAAGTCATAGTGCACACCGATCAGCAGCTCTTAGATATTTGATGACAAAGAAAGACTCCAAAGCTAGACTGATGCGATGGGTCTTATTACTTCAAGAGTTTGATTTGGAGATAGTGGACCGGAAAGGTAACGAAAACCAAGTGGCGGATCATTTGTCCCGCTTGGAGGAGGAAGGTAGGCCGTGTGAGCCTAGAGATCAATGATACATTCCCCAATGAGCAACTACTTTCTGTGTCGATGTGTGATATGCCATGGTTTGCGGACATTGCTAATTTCCTTGTGACTGGCATCATCCCGTGTGAGCTCTCTTCTAACCAAAGGAAGAAGCTCGAACGGGATAGTTTGGACTTCTATTGGGACGAGCCATACTTGTTCAAGATTTGCACCGACGGAGTGATCCGGAGGTGTGTACCTGAGGAGGAGCAATTTAGCATTCTAGAGGCTTGTCATTCCTCCCCCTATGGTGGCCATCATGGAGGGGCGAGGATGGCTTCGAAAGTTCTGAGTTGTGGTTTTTATTGGCCAACCTTGTTCAAAGATGAAAGTGATCTAGTAAAAAAGGTGTGATCAATGTCAACGAGCGGGCGGGATTTCCAAGAAAGATGAGATGCCTCTCAACACCATTCTCAAAGTTGATATCTTTGATGTATGGGGTATCGATTTTATGGGCCCTTTTGTAAGCTCGTGTGGAAACACTTACATTATTGTAGCGGTTGATTATGTCTCAAAATGGGTCGAGGCCGTGGCCTTGCCCAACAATGAAGCTAGGAGTGTGGTGGCATTTCTGAAGAAGAGCATTTTCACAAGGTTTGGTACACCTCGCGCAATTATTAGTGATGGAGGATCGCATTATTGTAATAGAGCTTTTTATGCCTTACTTTCCAAGTATGGTGTCAACCACAAAGTGTCTACGCCTTATCATCCTCAAGCAAGTGGCCAGGTTGAAGTGTCTAACAGGGAGATCAAGAGCATTTTGTCCAAACCCGTCAATGCCAATAGGACCGATTGTTCTAAAAAGTTAGATGATGCTCTATGGGCTTACCGGACCGCTTACAAGACCCCAATTGGTATGTCGCCGTACCGGTTGGTGTTTGGGAAAGCATGTCATTTACCAGTGGAGTTGGAGCATAAGGCCATGTGGGCCTTGAAGAAGTTGAATCTTGATTGGGATATAGCTGCTAATCTTCGGGTGGAGCAACTCAATGAGCTTGATGAATTTAGGTTCCATGCCTACTCTAGTTCTTCTCTATATAAGGATAAAATGAAATACCTTCATGACAAATATACTCGGGACAAGGAGTTCAAGGTAGGAGATTTGGTGCTCTTATTCAATTCTCGTCTAAGGTTGTTCCCGGGAAAGCTGAAATCAAAGTGGAGTGGACCATTTGAAGTAGTGTGTGTGACCCCATTTGTGCTCTTGATTTGAAGAACAAAAGTGGGGAAGTTTTTAGAGTGAATGGGCATAGGGTCAAGCACTATTTGGGGAAGTTTGATGATAGCCATGTGGTGGCTGTTGTTCATTTCAAGTGATTGGATGGTAACTTGCGTTGTGCCGCGACGTTAAATCAGGCGCTTCTTGGGAGGCAACCCAAGTGTTTTTCTTCTTGTTTTTATTTGATTTCCATTGTAGTGTAGGATTGATTTTTTGGCTAACTGGTTGTGAGATGTTACAGGATTGAGTTGATGCAGTGCAGGACACAATTGAAAAAAATGCACAGGTCTCTGAAGTTTCCAGTGCAGCCGCACTACCATTTTGTGCGGACCGCACTGGTAAAGGGTGATGAGAGGGCTCTCTGAAGTTTGCCACCGCGACCGCGGTTGATTTTGTGCGGTCCACGGTGGACCACTATGGCCGCGGTCCCTTTTGTGCGGACCGCAGTGGGTTGCTAAGTTGAGCTTGAACAAAATAGCCCAGTGCGGACGGCGGTCCATTTTGTGCGATCCGCACTGGTAGGTGAAATGGGTCCCAGTCCTTTTCCTATAAATAGACCCTGAGGGCCTTCTTTTACTCTTTTCGCAAACTTGAATCTCAGAGAGTATAATCACTGTTCACTACCCTCGCTCGTAATTACTTGTTGGACCTTATTTGCTTCAATACATCTCATAATCTGGTACCATAATCCCCCTTTTACTTGTTTAATTTTGTCAATTTCATTTAATTTTCGTTATTCTTACCTTCTATTTCTTCTTCCTCTCATAATTTCCTAGTTGTTAAGTTAGTTTTGTTTAAATTTTGAGTCATGTGGAATTAGTTAGCTTAATGGACTGGGTAATCACTTAGCAACACTTATTAGGTGCAAAAATTGGACTTAAAAGAAAAATTTCATGAACCCTAATTTAGTGCCACAACTGGGTACTTAGCACGGACCGCGGTCGTTTATGTGCGGTCTGCGGTGGCCCAGTGCGGTTCGCACTACCATTTTGTGCGGACCGCATTGGTACCCTCCTGTTTGTTAAACCTCAGGCAGTGCGGCCGCAGTCGATTTTGTGCGGTCTGCACTGCCTAGATACAGAGAGTGGGTAGTCTGAACCCCACCTCTGTGCGGACCGCGGTTGGTTTTGTGCGGTCCGCGGTGACTCCAGTGCGGCCGCGGTTGATTTTGTGCGGTCCGCACTGGGTAACTTCTGCAACTTGTCTGCAACTCTTCTTTACTGCTTCTGAAACATTGTTCTTAACTGATTACATTTATACGAACAAGCGGATTGAACTGTTTTTACAGACAATGGTGAGACAACGTGGTAAACAACCAGGCAGAGGAGAATCCTCCCGGGGAGGAAAAAAGAAGATGATAAAACTCACTCCCCAAGCTCGGGAAAACATAAAAGGACCAGAAAACTAATAAAAGCTGCTGATAGAGCTGCCTCCCATTCCTCGGGGAGTGAGTATGAACTATCAAGGGACATTTCTTCGGACTCCGTGCCAGAATATTTCGAAGACTGGCCGGAGAGGTTTAGACTATGAGACACTCCTCCACCATCACCCATTACCCAAGCACCAACTAATGCCATTTCTGAGTCATCTGAGGGCTCATCAGCAGGTAGTGGGGAATACTCCACCTCTCCTACAGCTTCATTATCTGGAGAGGGTGCAGTAGGTGCGGAGGAGGAAGTTGGGGGAGATGAGGAAGTGGCAGAAGGAGGAGAACCAAGGGTTGGGGGTGTTAATAGAACTAGGAAGCCGGAGGTTTGGCGTGATAGATTTGTTAGTGAGGTGGCGTACCACAAATTTCGGGAATGGTGGCCGGTGAGAAAGTTGATTCCGGAGAGGAGCTTCATTGATAGAGACCTATTACCCCACAACCCCAACGTGCAGAGACAGTTTAGGACTAGAGTGGGCTGGGAACATTTTCTAGAAGAGTGTGTGGATGCCAATGAACACATGGTCAAGGAGTTTTATTGCAATGTAGCCCACATCAAAAAGGGCTCCAAAGTGACCAAGGTTCAGAATATGAAAGTGTTATTTGAAGGGAAGTACCTCAACGAATACCTTGGCTTCAATGAGGAGGACGAGACCTTATACATGGCGAAGTTGGAAATGGGTGAGGAGGTCCGTTCATGGTTGGCACAATACCTGGCAATCCCAGGTACCACCCCTGACTGGTTGACTGCTGGAGTCAAATTCTGAGACGGAGCTTAAACTTTGCGGCACGGGGTTGGGAGACTTTTGTATGCAGCAGGTTGGACCCCACGACACATGACAACACCCTTCCTCTTTCCCGGGCTGTTTTGGTTGCTTCTATCATGGCAGGGTACCCCATCAACGTGGGGAATGTGATGTCCAGAATTATTTCTATAGTGGGTGCGGAGCATGACCGGAACTATCCTTTCCCCAGAACCCTCACTATGTACTTCCGGGACTTGAAGGTGGATAAGAGGTCCTTCGATGTCACAGTCAAAGCGAAGGCCCCTTTCTCTTGGTACAACATGCGGGGGGATGATAACCCCAAGAGCAAGACCTTCAAGGGTACAACTACTACTACTACAATTAGCCAGTCCGAAGAGCCAGTTGTGGTAGTGGCTCCTGCTGTGCCTACCTCCACTTCTACAGATGTCCCTCCCGGTCCATCCTCATCCACAACCATTCCTGCTGGCCCATCTACCTCAGCAGGCCCGGAGATTCCATCTTCCCGGGCCCATCCCATTACTGCCCACCGATTGAGCCAGGCACTTATGAGTATCAACAACTGGATGCTGACTGCCTCATCCAAGTTGTCCATTTTGACCACCACTATTGAGGCTCAATCGGCTCCTCCAGCTCCACAGGTTCCACAGTCCATAGAGGATGCTCTTAAGGAGATGTTAGACAATCAGAAGAAAATCCTCGACAACCAGAAGAAGCTTGCTGAGGTAGTTGATTCACACAGCAAGGCTCTCAAGGAGCTTGCTAGGGAGCACAAGAAGCTAAGGAAGACACGGGCCTCCGAGGAGTTCGTGAAGGAGCTGAGAGCGGACGTTGACAGGATGAAGGCAGATCACCTGCCTTTAGACTTATTGCTCCAGGACCCAGCACCAACAGTTCATTCACAACCGGAGCAGTCTTAGAGGCCTCACAAGAGGAGGAGGATGATTCCCAGAGCAGACCCAGATGCAGTCATCCTGTTGGCCGACCCTATAGAGGCTTCCTCCAGTCAGCCACCGGATGTATCTCAGGAGCCTGTCCAGGTCCAGGCCCAGGTCCCAGCAGTAGTGCAGCAGGCCACAGGGAACCAGTCTGAGGTTCCCGAGCATAGTGAGGACCCAGGGACCACTCAGGAGCCTACGCAGACAGACAGGCCATAGGCAGTTTCTATATCCTTCTTTATCATCTTTTTGGTGCTTTATTTTGATTAGTTGGCATTGGGGACAATGCCAGCTTTCATTTGAGGGGTAGGCCCTATTTTTTGCTTCATAAACTCATTCGGATGACTGTATATATTTTTGGATACTTTTTATGCTTTCTTGATTTTTCATCTTTGGTCTGTATATATATTTTGCTACAATCCTCGCACTTTTATTTTACTTTGGCTCTGTATATAAAGTTATGTTACATTGTAGATATTCATTCCATCTATTGTATATTCAACAAATCCCCTCTTGTATATATTCATTTTACTTCCCGCAAAATTTTCATTTTTAGCTTCTTAGTTGTGATTCGTAGCTTCTTGTTTTGAAATTTACAATAAGCCTTTGGTTTTCTTAATGCCACGGTTCTTTCCAAAGGTGGAGTGTTGTGTGAACCGGGTGGCTCTTTCCAATGATGGATGGCGTGACAACCTTTTTAAGGGTTTGAGTCTGTTTTTCTTTTTCTTTTTTGTTTTTGGTAGTTAATAGTTAAGGGTGCCTCAAGCAAAGCTTCACTTGGGCCTAGCACATTTGCCTTTGATGGTCAAAGACAAATGGTTGTGTTTAGGATGGTGAAAGTTGTGACCTTGAGACTCTTGTGTTGGCCGATAATCATCAAATGGTTTTTCGGGACCATTGTGAGCTTAAATCTTATCTAAGGTCGTTGTGGGCCCCCGACTCTATGTCATTAGCAATCCCTTAGCTTGTGTGGTGAGTAATTGAATTGCAAGTCCAAGTCCCGAGCCATTGGTCTAGAACTTGTCCTGAATGTTTGTTGAGGCGAAATCATAAGTGAATTTTGACTTGAGACATGATTATAGGCTCTCCTTGATCCAAATGATAGTTTGAACAATTCCATAGCCTACCAGTGATATGATCCCTAGTTAACCCTTTTGAGCCTTAGACCTTCTTCTTTCAAGAACAATGATACAAGCCTATACCCATTCTAAAAGATACCCTCTCTTGTCACCCGATCTTTCCTTTAGCACATGGCAAAAGTATATGTTTGGGGGGAGAGACGAGGATTGCAACAAAGTGGTAAAAAGGCACAAAAATGAAGAAAGGAAAGGCAATGAAAAAGAAAGAAAAGCAAAAAGACAAAAAGAATGTTCAATGTGAAAAAGAATAAAAAGGGATTCAAGAAAAGCAAAGAATGAAAGGTGTGAAAAGTTGAAAAAGGAGAAAAGGTTTGAAATGCATAAGAAAGAGTGACACTGTGTCTCTCTAACCCCTTAGAAGAAGTGAAAATGACTCAAAGAGTCAAGTGAATGGATGCCAAATGAATCAAAAGAAGTGCTTAAGGGAAGATGGAACCTACTTAGACTAAAACATTTCCTACCCTGAACCAAAAGCCTTCGCAATGTCTCCATAAAAGCCCTATATGATCTTGAGTTGAATGAAGCTTACATTAGTGGATACTCACATAAGGGGCAAGCATATGGTACCTAGAGCCGGACTTGTGGCTTTTTCTTGAGAGAGATGAGTGAATTCCCATTATCCTCGTTCTGAGTGCCACTATCTTAAAGGTGAAGATTGCTTAGGGAGAGTTGAGGATGTGTGAGTTTGGGTTCCACAATGACCAAAGTAATTGAAAGAGTTCTTTGATGTGTTGAGTCAACTCTTGATGCTCTTGTGTCGGACTTGATCCATGGTTTTTCAAAGAGTAAATGTTGTTAATGATTCATTCATATTGAGGGCAATTGTTAGTCCCAATTGATGCTGGTTGAGGTTGCTTGAGGACAGCTGAAAATTTCTTGGATTTTCCCTTAAGGGGTGGGTCTTATTTTGTTTGCTCGAGGACAAGCAAAAGCTTAAGTTTGGGGGATACGATAACTAGGGATTTTGACGCATTTTATACTCCTTCTTGATTATGCTTTGATTAAATATTCATACAAAATAGTCCCAAAAGGCTTACAAGTTGTGCTTGATTGCAGGTTTGATCAACAAAGTGACAAAATGTCAAAGATCGGCTCAAAAGGAGTTGGCTGTGATCACGCTACAAATGGACATTTTCCAATTTTGCTTCTTTTTTGCTCTAATCTCGCACCTTTCGCCCCATATTTCCTCCGGATTATTTCTACACCTAAAACACTATTAATTAGCTTAATATCATTCTTATTAAGTTGTTACATGTCCTTTATTTGGTTTCACCGGACATAAAATTGTGTTCAGCTTACTGTACGGTACGTTACCTATTCATTTCATGTTGCTAATCGTTGTCTCTAGTTTTCTATTGTGAGTATTGCTTTGTTACTTCCACCATGTTTAGTTTTATAATGACATTGTTCCCTGTTAGTTTCATATTCATAGTCGTATAGGTTATTAAGTCCGGTATGTGTCCTGACATTCCCTCGTCACTGCTCCACCGAGGTTAGTCTTGATACTTACTGGGTACCGACCGTGGTGTACTCATACTACACTTCTGCATATTTTTCTGCAGAGCCAGCTATTGGAGATATTGTATATGGGCAGAGTTAGCTTGTTGATCGCAAGGATTCAAGGTAGATCTGCTTGATCGTCGCAGTCCCTTGTAGTCTTTTCCTTATATTGTACTGTCAGTTATCATTTGAACAGTATTGTATTTCGATACTTGATATCATTTCATGTATTCAGTTAGAGTTTGTGACTCTGTATTATTAGTCTTAGGAGGTTGTTATAAATATTTCCGGTGTTGGTTTCGACACTTGTATTGAATTATCAATTAAAAAAATGGCTTGAATTGTAACTAAAATGCTACTAAGTTCCATCACGACGCTTGTAGTGGGATTTTTGGTTGTGACTAGTTGGTATCAGATCCCTAGGTTCATAGGTTCTACGAGTCACGAACGAGTCCTGCGGATCGGTATGGAAATGTCTGTACTTATCTTCATGAGGCTACATAACTTGTAGGAAATTTCCACTTCTTTCATTCATGTCGTGCGGAATTTGTTGATTTTGGAGTTTGAGCCTTTGTATCTCTATTATCTCACAGATGGTGAGGACATGTGCTACCGGGTCAGCTGAGCAGACACCCGCGCATACTGCTAGGGCCGCGAGAGTCCGGGGCCGAGGTAGAGGCCGAGGAAGGGCACGTGTCATAGCTAGAACACCAGTCAGAGGAGTATTTGAGGAGCCGCCAGTAGCTTCGATTGGGGGACAGGCACCGGAGAAACCTGTTTTTACCCCCGGACTTCAGGAGACTTTAGCACTGTTCCTGAACATGTTTGGTACATTAACTCAGACGGGATTGATCTCCGTTTCACCAAATATCTCACAGATTGGGAGAGGAGCTTAGACTCCTACCGTCCGTACTCTAGAGCAGCGAGTTCATAATGGTCAGGTTCCGGGTGTAGTACCGGTATAGCCTGTTATTCCTGTTCAGCCTGAGGTCAGTACAGAGGCATCAGAAGAAAAAAAAGAGACTTGAGAGGTTTAAGAGGTATATTCCACCTACTTTTAGTAGCACAATTGCTGAGGATGCACATGGATTTCTAGAAATATTTCACTGAATTCTCCACACCATGGGTATTGTGGAAGTGAGCGGAGTTGCCTTTACTACATTTCAGCTGTGAGGAGCAGCGTTGTCACGACCCAACATCCACTAGTCGTGATGGCACCTAACCCAACCCGCTAGGTAAGCCAACTAATAATTATCCAATTTTAATAATATTAAAAAGACGATTAAACAAAGGAATTATCTAAATCTTATACATTTTCCAAGGACTGGTAGTACGAATCATGAGCTTCTAAGAATAGAGTTCACAAAGCTGATATGAAACAAATACACCTTCTGTTTGAAAAGTACATAAATAAAGTTTATAAATCTAAGGCTACCATGAACAAGAGACAGCTACAATAAGGATGAAGGTACATCTTCAAATCCAGCTCCCATCGAACACAACAACCTCAGTAGCCAACGTCTGTATGCAATGTGCAGAAGTGTTGTATCAGTACAACCGACCCCATGTACGTGTAAGTAACAAACCTAATCTTAGGTTGAAAGTAGTGACGAGCTGGAACATAGGTCGGGTCCAACACCAATAACCAACAGCAGTTCATAACAATGTACAGCATATAAATAAGGAAGTAACTCAGAGATAAAATGCTCAGCTTGTTCATAGTTTTTCCGAAAATAGTTCCACTTTTCAAGAATATCAGTGAAAACCCAAATCCTTTACCGAAATCGTCAAAAAATATGAGATAGTTTGAAAACTGTAAAATTTTCCAAAAATCCTTTCCACAATAAATAAGATGTTTCATTTCTTTCCAGATAGCAAGTGTGAAATACCTCTCTATGCCCACATATCAATATGTGTAAAAAGTCATGAATGACGTGATACCGTACAACATGAGGAAAAATGCATCTCTATGCTTGTATGTCATGTGTACATGCCAATGCCATGTATCTCAGAGATGAATCATGTACTCATACTCTCAGAGTACTCAATCTCATTGTCTCACACTTTCCACTCATCATGCTCGACCACTCCTTACTGTATATGGCCCATACGGCCCAGGGATGATCCATCCCAAAATATATACATCACTGACCATCAGTCACTCAGTACTGAGGATGGCCAATATGGCCCCGTGGAGAAGATCCATCTCCAGGTATATAAATGCTTCGGACAAGATCCATGTCCAGGGAAGATCCATCCCTCAATATAATCAACTGCGCTCACTGGGGGTGTGTACAGACTCCGCAGGGGCTCTTACAGCCCAAGCGCTATCATAAGCCAGATCCAAGCATAAATCAACATAACATGCTGCGGTGTGCAGCCTGATCCCATAACTATCACTCTTAATCAGGCTCTCAGCCTCACTCAGTCATCAATCTCTCCAGTCTCACTCACGGGCTCACAATGTGATGAAACTAGCCCGACAAAAATGTTATGATATATCAATAAACAACAACTGAGACTGAGATATGATATGAATGCATGAATATGAGTGAGTACGAAATATCAATGAAATAAGTAAGATAACAACACTTTCGTATCTACGTCACGTTAGTCGCTCCTGTAACACGAGCTCCGCTTCTGCAGACTCCACTAGCCAACTGACCCCTCTCACCTGCGAATCAACATCCGGTTCTACGTAACCGCAGGTGCGAAACCAAACACGCTTCTCCGCTAAATCTCGCTTCCGCACCCAAGATCTTCGCTTTTGTGGGGCCGTAAATGCGTCCCTATTCCCGATTCTACGGTCCATTCCAACCAAGCCTTCCTTCGTTTATATGATCATTTGTCCGCACCTGCGGACTCGCATCTACATACATTCTTCCGCCGATGCGGAAATACCAGAACCAGCAGCCTGCACTATGAAACGAAAATGATCCGAACCTCGTCCGAGCCTCTCGGGACCCCGTCTAAATATACCGACAACTCCCATAACATAACACGGACCTACTCAAGGCCTCAAATCACACATAACAACATCAAAACGACGAATCACACCTCAAATCAAGAATCTATGAACTTTAACTTTCCAATTCCCAAAACTCGCATCGAAACATATCAAACCATGTCCGATTGATCCCAAATTTTTCACACAAGTCCCAAATGGCATAACGAAGCTATTCCAATTGTCGGAACCAAAATTTAAGCCCAATATAAAAAAGTCAACTCTCGGTCAAACTTTCCAAAATTCCAATTTTTGCCATTTCAAGCCAAATTCTACTACGGACCTCCAAATCACAATCCGGACGCGCTCCTAAGTCCAAAATCACCCAACGGAGCTAAAGGAACCATTAGAAATCCAATCTGAGGTCAAATACTAAAAAGTCAAACTTGGTCAAACATTTCAAATTTAAAGCTTCTAGCTGAGAATCATTTTTTCAAATCAATTCCGAATAACCTGAAAACCAAACCGACAATTCACATAAGTCATAATACATCATACAGAGCTACTCATACCCTCAAACAATAGAGTGAAGTGCAAATGCTCAAAACGGTCGATGGGGTCGTTACAAGCGTATTAATAGTGGCAAGTTTATGAAGAGGGTAGACTAGCCAATGCAACACCACCAACTTGGGCTCAATTTTTAGAGATGTTTTTGAAAGAGTTTGTTCCCCAGACTCTCCGGGATACATGGCGCACAAAGTTTGAACGGTTCCGTCAGGGCACCGTGATGGTATTAGAATATGCTATCAGGTTCAGTGAGTTAGCCCGTCATGCACCTATCTTAGTTCCTACAGTCAGAGAATGAGTCCGCAAATTCATTGAGGGGATCGATTATGATCTTAAAATATGCATGGCACATGAGTTGCAGACTGATATTCCATTTCAGCAGGTAGTATAGATGCACGGATGTTAGAACGTGTTCGAAATGAAGAAAAGGAGTGTAAGGAGGTCAAGAGGTCTCAGAATTCTGGAGGATTCAGTGGATTCTACTCTGTAGCTATGACTCATCATGAAGGAGGCTCGGGTAGTCAACCAGCCCAGTCTGCTATTCAAAATACTCGTAGTGCTCCAGTTAGTACTTTTAGGGCACCACCGGCACGAAGTTCATACAGTGATTATTCCAGTTATTCGGTACAGACTCAATATGAGCAGCCGCGCTCGCAAAGGGGTTTTTATGAGTGTGGTGATACTAGGAACATCATGAGAGATTGTTCCAGACTTGAGAGAGGCAAATTTCATCAGGGCACTCAAACTACAGGCTCTGTCCAGTTACTACCTCACATGCACAACCAGTTAGGGGTGGAGGATATGCGGGTAGAGGGCACCCTAGAGGAGGAGGCCCGACCCGTTGATATAATTGCTATGGTATGGCTGAGGCCGCTACACCAGATGATGTTGTTACAGGTATGATTTAATTCATAATAGAGGAGCACTATTCTTATTTTGATTCAATTCCGATTATTGAGGTGAGATCTCCTATCATGCTCCATATATGGTGAGTTTGTGATTTTGCACACCGCTCACATGTTTATCCTTGTTGGGAGATTTGATGGTGTTAGACCATGTCTAGCATTTTGTTTTGTACACTATTGAGGGCTACGAGTCCAAAAGTGACTTTCTATTACTCACTACAATGGGTTTTGATATAAATTTGGGATAGTTTGGTTAAAATTCATGAATTTGATGCCCTACCGGTATGGGGGTTCATTATGTGTTGTGAAATTGTTTACCGAAATTTATTAAAAGAAGAAAACAAAATGGAAAGTTTCAGTACCACTATGTGCATAATACTTGTGATTCAGAGCTGAGGATGAGATCCTCGCGTTTTAATGTAAATTGATATGTTTGAACCGGGCTACGTGCCACAGTGGAAGTTATATCAAGATGAGATGTTTGTGGTTAAATTCATGTGTTTTAAATTCTCCCTTTGTGAAATTAAATTTGTACTATGGTACTAATAGAGAGTCCTATTAGGCTTATTTGATAATTCTTGTATGTGTTTTTCTGTGCATATTTAGCCATACTCATGCTGTAATTTTTGAGTTTTAGCCTACAAGGTGAGTGTCCAGGCGGCGTTAAATGTGACTCATTAATTCGGGTAAATAATTATGAGGTCTTCATGCCTCGCGTTTTGCTATCAGTGTTGTGAAAATTTGAAATGAGATTTTTGTTAACATGAGTTTAATTGAAGATATTGTAATTGATTATGAACAACTATTATGATCAGAGAGGTGGTTATGGTCATACATATGATGTGTGCAAGCGTAGGTACGAGTTGCTACAACCGCTTGAGACTGATACCGTGTGTTGACGTGAAAATCAGGCATTTTGAAAATATTTGGAGCGTAAGAAATTTGGTTTTAAAGTTTATAAGTAAGGATGAAAGAAATAATCTTCAACTGAGATGGCGTTATCAGATCAATGTTAAATTTGCAGTCACGTAGAAACACCCGCGTGTATGTGTGTAATAATACACTCAGTAATTTAATATCTTCAGAAAGATTCTTAGCACGTTCGAGGACGAACATATAATTAAGAGGGGGAGAATGTAACGATCCGACTTGTCGTTTTGTGAATTGGTGACCCGTTCAATAGCTTATGTTCTCGAGCAACTTCGTATTATGTGTTATGACTTGTGCGTAATATTTGAGGTCAATCAGAATTGATTTGATAGGTTTTGATGTCGTTTCTTCAAGAATAAATGGTACCACATTAAGCAAATAATCTCCAAATTCCGCTTTTATTGAATCATTAGATTTGTATTGTAATTACAGAGCCATAGCAAAAAAAAAATCGTCGAATTCGGACATCGTATGAGAGAGTTATGCCCATTTTTGTGTTGGAAAAGATTGCTATTTTTCTGGAGCAGAGGCAAATCGCAGGTATCAAATGCGATTTATAAGTCTCAGGTGTCAAATGCGACATGTCTGGAAAGGTTTTAAAACGGGGGTTTCGCCCTTTTTAACATAATTTGAGTTGGGGAGCTCTATTTGGGCGATTTTCAGAGGCAAACTTCACAAAATTGGACTGGGGTAAGTAATCTTAACTTGATTTGTTCCGTTATTCATGAATCTAACACAATCTCCGGCACCTTTTTTGTGATTTGGGGGATTAGAATATAAATTTTTCCAAAATTGATTTGAGGTTTTGAAGGCCGAATCAGAGTCGAAATTTAGTAATTTTTATATGGTTGGACTCGTATCGGAATGGTTGTTTAAATTCTACCGGGTTCCGAGATACGAGCCCTGCGTTGAATTTCGGGTTGACTTTTTAGAATAATATTTTAAGTCGACATTTTATTATCTGCAATTATTTCCAATGGATTTTAATGAAGTTATATAATTATTTGGCTAGATTTGAGCCGTCTGGAGGTCGTTTCACGCGAGAAGGCCATTTTAAAGTATCGGATTAGCTTCGCAAAGGTAATTATCTTGCCTAACCTTGAATGGGAGAATTACTCCTTAGGCATTGAGTCGTATGTGTCATCTGTAAAATGTGAAAGCCGTGTACGCGAGGTGACGAGTACATACTCGGGCTTATATGAGCAAATTTATTGGTTTTAAAGTCTTAGGCATTTCTATGTATTAAATTGGAAATATATAGCATTTATCAAATCTTCTATTTGCCACGCCTCAATCCTTGTTTGTCCAATTTGTTTTTATATGATAATATGGTGTGATTGCTACTTTGATTTTTATGTGAATCCCGGGTGTTTGTTGAGTTGACATTTCCTGGAAATAATTACATTATGCATTTTTCATCTACAAATAACTAATTAAATAATTTTAAAATGAGGCATTAATATATTTATAAAAAATTGGATTAATGAAGGCGTTGTCATATGCTGAGTTACTTTTCCATCCTTGTTGTTGTTTTTGAGGTTTTATATACGTTGTGTAGAGCTTTGGGCTATTTGTTGTGAAATTATTTGATTTCGTTGTACCTTTGGAAATAGTTGTGGCCTATGGGCATTTGTGATAATATTTCGTGTAAATTATTGTGTGATTTGAGTTATTATTATGAGGACATAAGGGTGACACTCCACTGTTGATGATATACAGACATAAGGGTGGCATTTCATTGTTGTTATCTGTGCCAAGGTATTATCTGGGAGGAGTGATAAGGGAGGATATTGTACAAAGAGATAAGGGAGGCTATTATAAGGAGAGATAAGGGTGGCTATAGGAGAGATAAGGATGACTATATGAGCTATAAGGGTGGCTATTGATATTGTCAGGGCGGAGGGATAAGGGTAGCTGTTATATGGAGTGATACTGGTGGCTATATGAGATATAAGGGTGGCTATTGTCAGGGATGATATGTGATGATGTGGGGTATTGTGTTGGTTATTTTCATGTGACGTTATGATTCTCCTTGTGTTTATTTTTATATCTTGTACCACTTGTCTTGTTATTTTGGTGAACTTGATAATAGTCTAATCCATGGTGAAATTGTGAGCCTGTAGCTATTGCCGAGCGGATTATGTTATTGGCACGTGAACTGTCCGTGTAGTTGTGATATGAAATGTGAGCACGAGGTGGTGGTGAAATCTAATGATTATGATATTGACACGTGAACTGTCCATGCAGTTGTGATATGAGACGTGGGCACGAGGTGCCGTGAGTAAATGATGATTTTATTATTGGCACGTGAGTTGTCCGTGCGATTGTGATAGAAATACGGCACGAGGTGCCATGAAAATATGAAAGTGGGATGAGACCCATGTTGCGAAAATATGATGGTGGGTTGAGACCCGTGGTTCGTGATTTTGAGGTTTGGTACCTCGGAAAAATTCTTGAATAAATCTTGTGTGAAAGCGGTGGTTGCCGAAATAACCTTGTTCCGGGCGAAGTACGAGAGATTTCCCGTCAGTCGCGCCCAGGGTAGTGTGGGGCGCTAGCCCTGGCACTGAGATTTTTGACATTCTGGAAACAGGGCCACAGGTAGCGCCCCACGCCGCCTGTGGCGCTACAAATGGACATTTTCTATGTTGCTCCTTTTTGGCTCTAATCTTGCACCTTTCACCCCATATTACGTTAGGATGATTCCTACACCTAAAACACTATGAATTATCTAAATATCATTCTTATTAAGTTGTTACTTGTTTTCTTTATTTGATTTCACCGGACTTAAACTGTGTTCAACTTACTCTACGGCGTGTTACGTATTCATTTCATGTTGCTAATCGTTGTCTCTAGTTTCCTATTGTGAGTATTGATTTGTTATTTCCACCATGTTTAGTTTTATAATGACATTGTTCCCTGTTAGTTTTATATTCATACTCGTATAGGTTATTATGTACGGTATGTCTTGACTGTCCCTCGTCACTACTCCATCGAGGTTAGTCTTAATACTTACTGGGTACTGACCGTGATGTACTCATACTACAATTCTGCATATTTTTGTGGAGAGCCAGCTATTGGAGATATCAGATTCGGGCAGAGTTAGCTGGTTGATTGCAAGGATTCAAGGTAGAGCTGCTTGAATGTCGCAGTCCCTTGGAGTCATTTTCTTATATTGTACTGTCAATTATCATTTGAACAATATTGTATTTCGATCCTTGATATCATTTCATGTATTAGTTAGAGTTCGTGACTCCGTATTACCAGTCTTGGGAGGTTGTTATAATTATATCCGCTTTTGGTTTCAACACTTGTATTGGATTATGTATTTAAAAAAAAGGCTTGAATTTTAATTAAAATCGGCTTACCTAGTCTTAGAGACTAAGTGCCATCACGACGCCTGTGGTGGGATTTTGGGTCATGACAATTTTAGTTGATCTTCCAACTGGATCAAAACCCATAGGTTGCAAATGGGTCTTTAAAAGAAAGTATAATACAAGCGGTTCTATCCAAACCTTCAAGGAAAGATTAGTTGCAAAAGGTTTAGCACAAAAAGAAGGCATAGATTATTTTGATACATATGCTCCTGTAGCAAGAATAACATCCATTAGAGTACTTTTATCATTATCTTCTATATATAACTTGTATGTGCATCAAATAGGTGTTAAAACAACCTTCTTAAACGGAAACCTTAGTAAAGAGATTTATATGCAACAATCTGAAGGATTTGTTCCTCCTAGAAATGAGAAGAAATATTTTAAGTTCACAAAGTCTCTTTATGGTTTGAAACAAGCACCTATATAATGACATGAAAGATTTGACAGTGCAGTACTATCAAATGGATTCATACATAATCATGCTGACAAATATATTTATTCCAAGTTCACAAAAGAATACTGAGTTTTCATTTGTCTATATGTTGATTATATGCTTATATTTAGTACAAATATGCTTGGTATTTCTGAAACGAAGAAGTATCTAACTTTAGTATTTAGAATAGAAGACTTAAATGAAGTAGATACTATTTTGGGATAAAGGTCAAAAGAGATAACAAAAGAATGACTTTATCACAATCACATTAAACTGATAAAATCCTTGCTAAGTTCAGTCATTTAGGCATAAAGGAGTTCAATACTCCTTATGACTCTAGTATCAAACTAACTGAGAACACTGGAAAAGCAGTAGCCCAATTAGAGTATGCAAGTGCAATAAGTAGTATGATATATGTAAAATTTGTACAAGGCCTGATATAACATTTGCTGTTTGTAAAATTTCAAGGTTTACTAGTAATCCAAGTAATGATCATTGGAAAGAAATAACTAGAGTACTTGGATATTTAAAATATACTAAACATTTGGGTATTTGCTATAATAATTTTCTTACTATTTTAGAAGGATATTTTGATGCAAGTTGGATTACTAGTGTTAATGATAATAAATTCACTTTAGGATGGATATTTATTACTAGTGTTAATGATAATAAATTCACTTTAGGATGGATATTTACTCTGGGAGGTGGTGCCATTAGTTGGGCATCCAAGACACAAACTTGTATTTCTCATTTTGCTATGGAATCTGAATTCATAGCACTAGCACTTACTGGGAAAGAAGCAGAATGGTTGAGGAACATGTTATTAGATATAAACCTGTGGCCACAACCTATGCCGGCCATTTCTGTATTTTGTAATAGTGAGACTACCATGTGTGTGGCTCATAAAAATATATATAATGGGAATTCAAGACATATAAGCTTGAGGCATGCTTATATACGAGAATTAGTCACAAATGAGACTATATCTATTGTGTATGTGAGAACGAATAAGAATTTGGCTGATCCACTTGCCAAGCGTTAATGAGAGATGTAGTACAACAAACTCGTGAAGGAAGGGGCTAAAACCCGTGAATTAAACACAAGCAACGGGAACCCAACTTTGAGTTAGTATACACTATAACAAAATAAGTTCAATAAGGTAATAACAAGTTGCTTTGTGCTGTTTAAGCACTGATCTCCTTTCAGAGCCTTAATTCAAATGTACTACATATTGTTATGTGAGGAGTCAATAAGTGGTTATATGTCTGGAATAGCAGGGGCAAAATAACAAACTTTATAGTGCAAACTGTTACACGAAGAGGTTGAGTTAAATCTTAATAAAATTAGTAAATATCTGTAGTAACAAATACATTGTATCTAATTTTACCTATATGAATACTGAAGTGGTGCCGCATCAAGCAAGATTTAAAGGGTTGATCTAGTATGTATTCATGAAATTAGGATGAGCATAGGGCCGTATACTTGCTAAAGCATATACTGGATTTTTCGAGTTACAAAAATAATATCATGTGTGTGATACTTTCGGTTTTCGCACAAGGAATTGTGATTCAAATCTTTAAGATACTAATAACTTCGTCAGAACATTAAAGCGTTTACACTAATGAAAAGTTCAAATCTAAACAAGATACTTTCGGTATGCGTGACGTTATAAAAAATATAACAAAGTAGTGGGGGAATATAAGTAGTCTGTTATTCACGTGGGGAATGTGGGTCTTTCGTACACCGGTGGCCTAAAGCTACTTTATGGGCCTTGTATATAGTAGCTTTAGGCCACCGATGTACGAAAGACCCACATTCCCCACATGAATAACAAACTACTTCTTACATTAGTGATATTAGGTTCTTGTCAATTTGTTATAAATTTTGTATTTGTGCATATCTTATTATGTTATTTATGTGCATTCTTCCTATTAATGTTATGTACATAAACTACACATGTTATTAAAGTGGGTGTTTTGACAATTCGCGCCACTACTTTGTTGAGGACTATCAATGACACTCACGGTTACGGGTTGCTGTCCTCATACAACATTTCTACATATTTTTATTCAGCTATTGACCCTGGCATTACTGGAGTGTAGGAGACTACTTAGGAGTTGACTTGGAGATATGAGAGTGAGCTATTTTGCTTGGATCCGCAGTGCCTTGGAGTCTTCATCTATCTTTGTTATAACAATGATGTATGTTGGGATAACATTGTATTAGATTCTTAAGTAGTCCATGACATCGTATCACTAGTCTTGGGGTGTAATTTGAGTATTCCTCATTTTAATTAGCTCTAATATTATCAGTATATCTATGATATCTCATTAGATTTATTATCATCTATTGTCTTGAATCATGATTTTGATTTTGTTGAGTTACATGTCATCATTGGTAAATGACTCAACCCGCCCATTTGTGACTCAACTCATTCTACGTTCGCCTCAAATATGGTTGGATAATAAGATTTTAGATCATTTTTGTTCAATATGTTTTTAACCCGTTTCAAATTTAACCCAATCCACTTATTTACCGCCATTAGTCTTGAGTTGCTTACATGCATCCTCCCTTTTAAAGATAATTGAACTAGAAATACTAGTACTCACACATGAAAAGTAGCTCCTTTGTGAACTAAAACATTTCTTTACGCTTATTGTTGCTAGTGCATACGGCCGAAATCAGGTATGCCCGATTTTCCGGGCTCAAGGAGTAGCTTAAGCCCAAGTTCGGGCAAGATCAAGTTCGAGCAAGATGAACAAAACTCGAGCTCGAAGAGAGAGTGCAACGCCCGAGGATCTAATTGCTAGAGGGACATCAGAGCCGAGCTCAGGCTCGCAGGTAGAATAAGAGGCTCGAAGACATAAGTGCTCGAGGAACACCGAAATCTAATACGACCAACTCCGAGACAGTGCCGTTGTGAGTTTGCTACAGAAGGACAAGATTCCCGCCACGTCCCCAAAATCATGGCGCAAATCCCGGGATATGATTGTACGATTCCGTACTAGGTGGTTAGACAAATGTATCGAGAATATTCCCTACTGTAAATAGAAATATTCCTTATTTAGGGTTCCCCTATTATATAAAGGGGATCCCAACCATTTGTAACGGCACACAATCACTGAGAAAAGAATACACTCTCTACCTTTTTCACCTACTGTTCATCAGCATTGTCTTTTAGCTCTATTGTTCTTACTTTGCTTTTATCATTCAAATGTTCTTATTTTTCCAAGCCTGCCTCGAGGTCCCTGAGCTCGAGGTCACCGCTGTCAAGAAACATTGGTTTGATTCACTTGTCTCTTTCATTTCTACTCCATATTTCTTGATTATTAATTGGTATTGAATCTAATCACGTATCTTTGAAATCACAAATCAAATTTAATTGTTACTCGTATTTTTGAGGTAAACAGTTTGGCGCCCACCGTGGGGCTAAAGATAATAGTGATTGTTTCTTTACTGATTCTTATTATACACGTTATTTTTACACTTTTTCTTGTCAAGAATTTTTGATTCTCGGGCTGAAACATGTCTAGCTCACAAAATGCACCTGCTCAGACAATGAAGGTCTTGGTCAAAACAACAATGTAGGGGTCAGTGTACCACCAGTAAACCTTGGGGAAATGCCAAACATGGAACCAGTTGATGTTAGTTCTCATATTTCTATACACACCAACTTAGGCGCAGACCCCGAAGGGAATGTACGCATGGAAGCCCGACGAGAGGACCAAGGAACACCAGGAGTAGGAGATGGGGGAGTCAGCCTCCAAGTGATATTCGAGATGCTGCAGGCTCAGCAAATCTCCATCGCTCAACTTTAAAGTCAAAATAAGACTCCGAGCGTAGTTGAACATGAAAATACTTGGCATGCTGAACCAGAATCGGAGAGGTCGAACAGAAATAAATCGGGGACTGAACCCACCATTATGAGGATGCTCGAAGAGCTCGCCAAGAGGATCCAGTCCGGAGAAAAGAAGATTGAAGAAAATGACAAAAAAGTGGAGACTTACAACTCTCGTGTTTGATCAAATCCCAGGGGCACCACCGGTATTGGAACGGCTGGATTCTGAAAAGTTCGTGCAAAGACCTTTTCCCCCTAGTGCGACTTTGAAGCCAATCCCTAAAAGGTTCCGTATGCCCGAGATTCTCAAGTGTTACGGGACGATCGATCCGACTGAACACGTCACCTCGTATACGTGCGCCATCAAAGGAAATGATTTAGGAGATGACGAAATTGAATCCGTATTATTGAATCATTCGGAGAGACTCTATCGAAGGGTGCCTTAATTTGGTATCATAACTTACCCCCTAATTCTATTGATTCGTTTGCTACGCTTGCAGATTCTTTTGTAAGGGCACACGCCGGAGCCCTCAAAATTGCAATGTGGAAATCGGACCTTTTTAAGGTAAGGCAAAAAGATAACGAGATGCTCAGGGAATTCGTGTCTCGGTTCCAAACGGAGAGAATGGATTTTCCCCCGGTCTCCGATGACTGGGCTGTTCAAGCTTTCACTCAAGGTCTCAATACTCGGAGTTCTATAGCTTCGCAGCAAGTAAAGCAAAGTTTAATCGAGTATCCGGCTGTCACTTGGGCCGACGTACACAATCGGTATCAGTCGAACATTAGGGTCGAGGATGATCAATTGGGGACTCCTTCGGGGTCTGTTTATTATAACAGGCCCATGGATAGGGTCAAAATGGACATTGATCGAGAATCGAGGTCGAGTAGAGATCGATATCAATCGTACAACGGAGATCGTAGGAGCATCGGGTCTGGGCGAAGCTTCGCATGAAATGATCGAGGTCAAAATTCTCGGGGACTCGACGCCGAGGAAGATCACATCGAATATCCAAAATCCAAATAAAGGTACGGCCCCATCTTTTCTATTATTTCAACTTAAGCTTGCAGGTTATCAGTGAGGATCGGCGAAAAGCTATCGGTCTTAAAGCACGTATTGTACTCTTTTTCCCTTAGACCGGGTTTTATCCCAAATGGGTTTTTCCTGCAAGGTTTTTAACGACGCAACTATTGATCGTGCTAATTTAGAGCAAGTCAACAGTATCCGAAGTTCCCTACAATAAGCCTCGAGTATCGGAGGGCATTATCCTCGAATGATTACTTTGTGACAAGGAGATTACTTCATGACAGCGGGGCCTCGAAAGGAAAATGTTGTAAGGGTCAAACGGTCAGATGAACCATACCCATATAGGTTACTCGAGCCCCAAACATCATACATGCGCTCATGTATAATCATCCATTAAGAGAAGTATATTTCCTTGATATCTCATGCCTTTAGAGAAATTTCATATTTTATACTCTTGATCTATTGTGTAAACAGGCTTAAGGGCCGACCACGACGGAATTTCGAACAGCCGACCCCATACTCAAGGACTGCCGTCACAAAAGCAAACGGAGTCAAACTACTGATATTTCGAGACCATAAGACCTTAAAGGCAATCCTCGACTTTATGGTCCACGGCCACTCCACCCGGGGACTGACATTTCGGGCAAGCTCGAACTGAAACGGAAGATAATCCCAAAGGGCAAGTTCCGAACTAAAAAGATCTACGGTAAGATTAACGCGAATCGGGGACACCCGAAATCCGTAACAGATACGAAGCCCAAGGGCTATCTTAACCTAAACGGAAACATATCTCGAACACTCGGGGACTACCTACCCGAGGTATCTACGCAACAAGACCTCAAGAGGCACCCCCGATATACAGGCCAAGGCCATCACATTCGGGGATTAACATTTCGAACAAGTTTGAAATGTTATCGAGAAACCAGTCCGAAAGACATACCCGAAGGCTACGACCATATTAAAGACTACGATCATATAAAAAGGCTACGGCCGAAATAATGCGGCTCAGAGACGTCCGACTACCGCCATAAATTAAAGGCCTTCAAATACTTCGAAAACCGGTTAAACTCGGCTACCCTCGGCAAAAGCAAAAAAGTCTTCGATAAAATCAGCCCTCGAATAATTTAAAGGCTTCGATAATTTTAGCCTTCAAAAAAACCTCAAGAGGTATTCGATTACCATTACACAAACAAGTTACTAATAAGGTTCCGATACGTCGAACCCTCGAAAAAACCAACGGATAAAAAAAAGCACATGCTAAGGCATACAAAATTTTTCACTAAGTCTTTTAGCCGAAAAGAGGGAAAAATAATAGCCACTTTAGAGGCCGAATCTGCCCCACTTAAAGAGCGTAAGGGCCGATATATATAAAAGAGCCTAAGGGCCGATCTAAAAGAGCCTAAGGGTCAATGTAAAAAAAGAGCCTAAGGGCTAACTTTATTTCGAGTTCGAGCAAACGCTCACTCGACTACTAAGCCCAAGGGATACCCGAGTTCGAGAAAATTCTTACTCGGGGACTATCTATAAAGCCTAAGGGCTAACTTTATTTTGAGCTCGAGCAAACGCTCACTCGACTACTAAGCCCAAGGGCTACCCGAGTTCGAGCAAATTCTCACTCGGCGACTATCTATATAGCCTAAGGGCTAACTTTATTTCGAGTTTGAGCAAATGCTCACTCGACTACTAAGCCCAAGGGCTACCCAAGTTCCAGCAAATTCTCACTCGGAGACTACCTATAAAAGCCTAAGGGCTAACTTTAATTCGAGTTCGAGCAAACCCTCACTCGACTATAAAGCCTAAGGGCTACCTTACCTCATCGACTGTTTAGTCTAAGATTTACTCAAACTCAAGTTCAAATGATCATTCGGGATACATTGTTCAGAAACGGTCGAGGGCTGTACTTATTTTTGGCCATTACCATCTCAAGTCTGTGAACATTCAAAGTGAATTTTATGCTAAGACACTCTAACCCGCACAAAAGAGTAACAAATTTCGGAGCCATGGAAGGATAAAAGTTTTGTGTAAACGTATTTACAAGGGCTATAGGTCACGATCAAGAATGCCTCATAAAGGCCGATCAGCCTCAAAAGCGAAGAATCACAAAGAACACGAAACCTAAGCAGCACGATCTTTATCAATAGAAGTGTCTTCATCCTCAGAATCTTATCCACCGCCAGATTCGCTAGAGTTTTCGGAGTTCTCCTCAGGAAAGGCCAGCGTTGAAGCTTTTGTTTCCTTTATCGCCTGCATCACGGCGATGGTATCATGATAAGTCCTGGCAAAGACCAAGGACTCAACTCGTTTCTTGTCATTACACTCCAAGAAATGCGGGGACTATGTGTATATGGTCAAAATTAGGTATGCCCGATTTCCCGGGCTCGAGGAGTAGCTTAAGCCCGAGTTCGGGAAAGATCAAGTTCGAGCTCGATAAACCAAACTCGAGCTCGAAGATAGAGTGCAATGCCCGAGGATCTAATTGCTAGAGGGACATCGGAGCCGAGCTCAGGCTCGAAGGTAGAATAAGAGGCTCGAAGATATAAGTGCTCGAGGAACACCGGAACCGAGTACGACCAACTCCGAGACAGTGCCATTGTGAGTTTGTTACAGAAGGACAAGATTCCCGCCACGTCCCCAAAATCATGGCGCAAATCCTGGGATAGGATTGTACGATTCCGTACTAGGCGGTTAGACAGATGTATCAAGAATATTCCCTACTGTAAATAGAAATATTCCTTATTTAGGGTTCCCCTATTATATAAAGGGGACCCCAACCATTTGTAACGGCACACAATCACTGAGAACAGAGTACACTCTCTACCTTTTTCGCCTACTGTTCATCAGCATTGTCTTTTAGCTCTATTGTTCTTACTTTGCTTTTATTATTTAATTGTTCTTATTATTCCAAGCCTGCCTCGAGGTCCCTGAGCTCGAGGTCACCGCTGTCAAGCAACATTTGTTTGATTCACTTGTCTCTTTCATTTCTACTCCATATTTTTTGATTATTAAATGGTATTTGAATCTAATCACGTATCTTTAAAATGATAGCTTTAACGCGTTGAGCAATAAGAAAAATTCCAAAAGTACATATAGTAATTAAGTGGCATAAGTAGTATCACTTGAATTCAATATTATAGAAAAAAAAAACATATAATAATCCAAAATTTTAATAATTCGATAAGCAATAAAGCGAATGCTCGTAAACAAACACCAAAGTTGATTCAATTTATGAGATAATGTTTCTCTCTCTTGTCCTCATCTTTTTTCCTCTATAAGCTAACTCCTTGTTGTACGGTTGTGTTTGGGTGTCATGGATTCATGGTGCAGTGGATCTGGTCCATCAGGAGCTTCTCTCATGGATGACCTGAAGTGTCTTGATGTTTTCAACTGTCTCAAATAATGAAAGATCTCTTTGACTTTAATCGATTTTGTAGAAGGTTTCTCAAGTTGGATGGCATCAATTGCTATTGATGTATTGATAAGAAAAAGAAAAGAGAAAAAAATAAATAGGTGAAGGTAATTCATTTTGAGAATGAACACACAAGGTGATTTTGCTTTGTATAAGTTTGGCTTTAGCTCATGATATGTTTCTTTCTTTATCTTTATATAGATGGTTCAAAATTAAATTTTGGTGATCTAACAAATATTCCAAATATGGCCATCGTATAATTGGAAAAAAATATGTTCTTTTACCAAATTACGAGAGAGGATTTAGGGCAGTCAAATCTGATTTTTATAATTCAAACCCACCTCTCTTCAATTCTATTTTTGTTCACTTGGATCTCCAATATCTAAACCATTCATTTAATTACCCCATTCGCCTTTTTCCTAGAACCTTCTTAGGTAGTTATCAAAGATTCTCTAAGTTAAATCCCCATATTAACCTCACAGCCTTTGTTTTTTTTTAAAAAAAAAAACTTTCCCTTTAATAGTAAACTTGGGCCACCAGACAGGCCCCAAAAGATCTTGGACCCTTTTTTAACCAAATCCCTGATCTAATGGGCCTGCCCGTTGTGCACAAGTAAACCCAAATCTGAGCCAAACCAATTAATCGAATAAAAAACCAGAGAAAGATGGCATCCAAAACATGAGGACTAAGACAACACTTTTGGAATTTGAACACATTAAACAGAACAATGCAAATTAAAAGCTAATCAACTGATTAATTAACAAAGACACCAAAAATTCCAATTTGTGCTAAGGCATGTTTGGTTCGAGCTTATGACATATGACAATTAATTAAAATTACAGAAGGGGAGAAGAGGGTATACCAATTGAATCAAACAAAGCTTTGGTATCCCTGAGAAACATGGACGAATCAAATCGAACTCCGGCGGCAAGAATCTCGGCCAAATGGTGAGAATTGCAACATGAACACTGGCCGTACTCTCGTCCATAGCTAGTGCTTCATGCAACAATCCTCACCACATGCCAAAGAAGAGATGAGGCAGAGGCTCAAACGGATTTGGACATTCAAAGTTTAAATGCCCCAAAAATCCGAGTAAACTAGGAGGGTGGATTATCTTCATAAGCGAATCGATTCTTCAGGTGAAAAGTGGGGGATTAAAACGGGTTTCAACATGAATTGAGGGCTGGGTCAGAAAAAAAAAGCGATCAAAAACAGAAAGTTTGGATTTTTATTCTTAGATCCCTAATTCGGAGAAAATGAGTGGTCTTTTGGAAAAATCAACAGCGGGATATGAACAAGGGGGTGATGGAGATTGTGTGGCTGAAGTTTGAGGGGATTTAGGGGTGGTCCGCCGCCGTGAGACGATTTTCGGGCGGCGGAGGAATGGCGAAAGGGGGCGGCGGTCTCTGGGAGAGACCGAAATCAAAAGGGGTTTATGTTTTAATGAAATTAGGGTATGGGATTGTTAGGGGGTTTGGTTGTTTAAAATGGGTGGAGAGTTGAAACGACGTAGTTTTAAGGCGCAACTACGTCATATAGGGTGAGATGATATAGGGCCGGGTAAGGGTGGTCTGGGCCTAGGTAGACTGATTTGGGTATAAGGTTTGGACTGATTTGGGTATAAGGTTTAGCCCAATTTCAAATTAAACCGCCCCTTTTTTTTCCAAATTCTTTTCTTATTTCTTTTCTTTGTTTTCTTTTTTCTTTTCTTTAATTAAAATCCAAAATTAAATCCTAAATTAATCTAATCTATAAAATTAAGCTAATTATCTAATTATAATATTTATAAAAATCAGTTGATCCTAAATTAAAAAAGAGAAAATTACTAATCTAAAATTAAAAGCTAAAATGTAAAAATGAACCAATTTTTTGTGATTTTTTCATTTTGATAAAGCAATTAATCCTAAAATAAGAACATAAAACCTAATATGCAATGCATGGAATTTTTGACATTTTTCGGGCATTTTCATGATTTTGACAAAAATTAAACGTGCACAAAAATGCAAACAATTAATAAAAATCCTAAAAAATCCTATAAAATTGCAAATAATTTGAAAAAATCTATTTTTTTTAATTTTATAGGAGTATTTCACATAGGGCAAAAATCACATGCTCACACAAACCATAACCCAATCTCCATCCAACCCGCCCCAGCCCGAAACCAATCTTGGCCGTTGATCTCAATAGATCATCGGTCCAGAACAAATCTTCCTTTTTTATCTAACCTAACCCCCAAACCTTAAGTCATTTCCTAAGAACCGTCGCCCCCAAATGCTCTCATCTCTGTCTTTTCTCTCATACACCCCCAAACCCTAGAGTGTCGTCACCCCGAAATCCCCCAAACCTCTTCGATCCCTGACCAGAAATGGGATTCTCTGGTGATTTGCTACACTATCTAGCCTACTACCTCTACTAGTTGTTCGATTTTTGCTGTTATCTTAGGGAATCTCGAAGAGATTCGACTCAGAGTCGACCTAGACTCTTCGTTTTCTTATGAACGTGCCTTGTGTTCATCAATGTTTGTGAGTATTTGTTATCTTTGTGGCTATGGTTAGATTTTTCCCTCACCTTGTCCCCTTTTCTCAAAACCCTCATCTCTTGCAATTTGAATCTGTTCAGATCCTTGTAGGTCTGAAATGATTCTGAGTTTATAAGGTAGTTTTCTTTAAAAATCTTCTGTTTCTTTATTATTAATTGATTCTAATATTTTTCTAAGAACTAGGGTTTCACTTCGTTTTGTTTCTGCAAAAACTTTTCTGAAAGTTCCTATGTGTTTGATTATCTATTTCTTCTGATTCTTTCATGACTATATTCCAGTCTTTAGTTTGTTTATTTATTTCATTGTTCACTTCAATATTTGCTCGTTATTCCTTGAGTAATTGATTGATTATCTGACTGTCTATGGTTCGAAATTGCTTTTTTTTTTGCTGAGATGGTTACTTCCTGTAATTTTTGTCTACTTTCCTTATTTTGGGACTCCTGATTGATACTACTTGCCTTAATTACTCTTACTAAGCTTAATTTAGGGAGTTGATTGTTTTACCAACCCCAGATGGTCACTAATTTACCTATTTACCTTATTTGTGTGACTAATTGTCCTTGCTACTAGTCGGAATTTTGGTGTTCTGACTCTAATTGATTACCTACCTTATTTGGACCTCAATTCCATGTTATTTTTGGATAACTCCATGATTCCGCCTATTGATTGGTCCTGTTAAGCCTAATTGACTGACTGATTGTTCTCTTTGCCTTATTTGTGAACCCTTAACCTCCTTTACCTTACTTGATTTACTCTACTCAATGCTATATAAGCCTCACTTTGATTTTAAACACACACGCACACATACATAGAGAAACACACAAAATTTCTTGATCTTATTCACACACATTCTCCCTCACAATCGTCCTATTACTTGTTTGTTGCACTGTCTAGCCGGCTGAAAGCCAAGGTTAGAACCTTGGATCCTGTTTGCTTCACTTTCATGTTGCTATCTCTTAACTGGTATGTCTCCACTTCTGGTATCATTCAAACTTCTATGTAATTAACTATGTGTGCTCCCTGCTTTCAGCATGTCTACTTCTATGTGATTAAATCTGTGTGCTCCCTGTTATCAGCATCCGTACTTCTATCTAATTAGATCCATGTGCTTCATGTTCATTGATCCTAATCATCATGTCTACTTCTATTTAATTAGGCTTATGTGTTTCCTATTGTTGGCCCAAGATCAGTTGAAGTTTTGAAGAATGACAAACGAACTCAGTAAAGGACCAGGTTCATCTAAGGAGACACAGTTATTATGGCCCATACACATGAAGTGCACGTCTGAAGCTACATGAACTAAGATAGAAGAACCAGTTTCATCATTATGTTTATTCTAAGTATAGTTCAATTGTAGTAGGTTTTCATATTGTGCCTTTTAGCTTTATCTAGAAGCAATTGTAATAGGTATATTGAGTATTCAAGTTAGAGTTAACTTGAAAGTGTCGCAAAAGTTGAGGTTGTGTGCTACATTGGGATTAGAGTTAATCCTTAGGTTTACAAAGAGTTTTGTAATGCAGTTTTTGGCTCAGTGATTTTAGTGGAGTTTTGGAAAATCCTACTGAGTAGTAGGTCGTGGTTTTTTCACCTTTTGAGCCAGGTGTTTTCCACGTAAAAATCTCTGTGCACTTTACTTTCAGTATTTATTATTCCGCAAACTGCTGTAGTTAGAACACTTAGAAGAACCAGGTTCTTCTAACGCGAAAATTAGGTACCACACAAATCACCCCCCCTCTTGTGTGGTATTGACGTCTAAAACATCAATTGGTATCAGAGCAGGTTATCCTTGAAGAGGTTAATACCTTAGGAAAAGATCAACATGAGTGCACCACCTGGGAACTGGGAATGGCAATCCACTGCCAGGCCTCCTCTCTTCAATGGCCTCTACTACTCCTGGTGGAAAAACAGAATGAGGGACCATATAATGGGCGAAGACTATGAGCTTTGGGATATCATCACTGATGGTCCTTTAGCCACAACCAAGAAGAATGCTGAAGGAGTGGATGTTCCAAAGACAAGAGTAGATTGTACTGCTGAAGATCTGAGAAAATGGGAGAAAAATGCAAAAGCCAAGAAATGGTTAGTGTGTGGACTTGGTCCTGATGAGTACAGCAGAATTCAAGGCTGTACTACTGCCAAGGAGATTTGGGACACTTTACAAGTGGCTCATGAAGGAACACCTCAGGTGAAGAGGTCAACAGGAACACTGCTGTATTCTCAATATGAGAATTTTACTATGAAGGATGGAGAAACTATCCAAGAAATGTATACCAGGTTCAGTACACTGACAAATGAACTTGAGTCTCTTGGAAGGATTATCCTGGAAGAAGACAAGGTGGAGAAGATTCTAACTAGAGTTCTGCCAATCTCTTGGGAAAGCAAAATCACTGCCATTCAGGAATCCAAGAACATTGCTACTTTAAAGTTGGATGAACTGATTGAAAATCTCACTGCCTATGAATTGAGAAGGCAAACAATGAAGATGGATGCTCCAAAGAAAGAAAGAAGTCTGGCTCTCAGAATTTCAGAAGGATCAGATCTTGAAGATGATGAAATGGCTATGATAACCAGAGATTTCAAGAAATATCTTATGAGAGGAAAGGGTGCTTCAAAAGGAACAACATTCAGCAAATCTAGGGCTCCTGAGAAACAAACCAATGAGGGGTGTTACAAGTGTGGGAAGACTGATCACCACATCAGACACTGCCCTCAATGGGAGATTGAATGGAAGAAAGAAAGAGCTGAAAGAAGAAACAGGAAGAAGGAACAGGTTCAACCAAAAAGAAATAAAGGTTCAACTAAGGCTATGGTTGCTGCTTGGGGAGAAACATCAGATGAGGACTCTGAAGATGAAGCTGAGGAGGATCAAGCTCTAATGGCCATCGGAGAATCAGAAGATGAACAGGAGGTAAGTATTCTACACCTTAAAAAAAAGATTAAGTTCCTGTCTAAAGAAAAATTGGCTGATCTGCTGATGGACTTCATAGATGAGTCTGAAATAATAAACAGTGAGAAGGACGTTCTGTCTAAGGAATGTGTTATCCTAGAAGAAAAATGTAAAAGGTTAGAGTCTAGGGCTGATGAGAGTGACAACACAAATACTGAGTTGAAGAACCAGGTTCATCAACTTGAAAATAAGATTCTAGAACTTAGATCTGAAAATATTAAACTGAAATTAGGAACAGGAAAGAAAAGGGCTGATCAATCATTTCTCACCCTAGAAGAAAATCTAGGAAAAATGAAAGATGAACTGTACAAGAAAGATGAATTGATTAAAGTCCTAAAAGAAGATTTAGGAAAGGTAAAGCATGAACTAGACAGAACATGCAAATGGAACAAGACTTCTGATGCACTCTCATGGCTGCAAGAACATCATAGTAGCAACAGAGGACTTGGATTTGGGACACAAGCTCCAAAATGGGATCCCAAAAACAAGTATCTCACACTTCCTGAGAATAAGATCTGCACACACTGTGGTAATACTGGCCATTACAAAAATAAATGTAATGCAAGAGAAAAGGCCAGTCAAAAGAACAAAGCCTTTGTTCAAGAAAAGCACAAACTGCCTGGTTGGGCAAAGAAAAATTTAATTCATCCTTTTGCCCATAAAAAGGGACCCAAACTAGTTTGGGTTCCTAAGACTAACCCATGATTCTTTTTGCAGGACCAAGTGAAGGGAAGTAGCCATATATGGTACATGGAT
>NC_031989.1:49828676-49918252 GCF_001879085.1 Nicotiana attenuata
AATACAAGTTCCAAGGAAGACAAATTTGTGAGGCATGTGCAAGGGGGATGCAGGTAAGGTCATCCTTCAAACTAGAAAATGGGTAAGTACAGTCAAGGACGTTGGAAATTGAGTCATATGGATTTCTTTGTGGTCCAATGAGAACGCATGAGCAGAGGTGGTAAAAGGGATAATGTAATGGTGGCTTGTTGTGATTATTCTAGATTTACTGGGTATTGTTTCTTAACATCTAAAGATGAAGCATTGAAATGTTACTGCTTTATTTAGGCAAAACCCAGAAACAATTAGGAAATCAACTTGCATCCATTAGGTTGATCATGGGAACTGAATTTGAAAATGCACAATTTGCTAAATTTTTGTTGATGAAAATGGAATTAGATCATAATTTTTTGCCTGGCCTAGGACTCTCAGCAAAATGGGTGTTTGAAAGCGAGAACAAGGACTTGAGGATATGGAAGGACCATGCTACTTTCAGTAAAACTACTCATAAGCTTCTGGGCAGAGGCTATTAACACTGCTGTATTATAATAAATAGATGCATGACTAGAACCTCATGTAGAGAAAACTCCTTATAGTTACTTTAAATGGGAGAAAACAACGACATATCCATCTTAGGGCTTTTGGTTGTAAGTGCTATGTGCACATAATTGCAAAGACTCCCTAGGTAAGGTTTGATCCCAGAAGTGATGAGGAGTATTCTGGGATATTTTACATAGCAAAGCATACAAAGTGTTTAAAAAAGAACTCTATGTGTTGAAGAGAGTTACATGTTGTGTTTTGATTGAATCTAAACACTCTTTCTGAGAGACAGGAACTGAAGATGAAGCCTTGGACTGGTGAGACAATTGACTGAAGCCACACAACAAGTAAAAGTGGCATCAAAGGAAGGAGCAGGTGATGGAACAGGTCTCTCACCCAGGGCAACCTGACAGGGGAACCAATCTGAAGGAACCTGTACCTGAACCTGTTCCTCTCAGGCATAACTATGAAGGAGAATCTAGCAGAACCAGATGGTGGGGAAATCTTACAAGTACCGAGTTCTCACCCCATTGAGAACATCATCAATGATCCAACATCTGGGGTCAAGACAAGATCACAACTGAAGAACCTGTGTGCATTCGATTGCTTTTCTGTCCCTCATTAACCTAAAAATTGTGAGTTGAAGCTCTACAAGATGTAGATTGGTCATGCTATGCAAGATGAGCTCAATCAGTTTGAAAGAAAAAGTCTTGGCACTTAGGTTCCAAAACCAAAAGACAGGTCAGTCATTGGGACAAAATGGGTCTTCAGGACAAACTAGATGAAGATGGAACAGTACAAGAAATAAGGCAAGGTTGGTGGTTCAAGGCTATAGTCAAAGGAGAAGGCATTGATTATGAGAGGACTTTCTCCAGTGGCTAGACATTGAAGCAATTAGACTCCTCATAGCCTTTGCAGCACATTATTGGAATTCACTCATCAATCAAATGGATGTCAAAAGTTGCCTTCCTAAAATGGCTATCTCAAAGAAGAAGTGTTTGTGAGATAACCTACAGGATTCGAAAGTAAAGAATGTCCTAATCATGTATACAAGCTAGATAAGCTCTCTATGGTCTCAAGCAGCCCCGAGCTTGGTATGAAAGATTTGATCAAAATTCTTCTGGAGCATGGGTACAAAAGAGGTAAAATTGACAGCACTTTGTTCCTAAGGGAGGAAAAGGTAAAGATCTTTTTGTTGTACAAATCATATGTTTGGATATAATATTTGGGGCCACTACAGATAGGTTGAGTAAGGACTTTGCAAAATTAATGGAAGTGAGTTTGAAATGAGTATGATGGCGAACTAAATTTCTTCCTAGGCTTGCAGATCAAACAAAGTTCAAATGGAACCATGATTCATCAGCAGAAGTATACAAAAGAACTAATCAAGAAGTTTAAAATGGAAGACTCTAAAGAAATAGATACACCTATTGCAACTGCCACTAAATTTGATATTGATGAACCTGGTTCATCAGCTGATCAAAAGTTGGTATAGGGTATGATTGGTTCACTCTTGTATCTTACTGCCAGTAGACTTGACATTGTTTCAGTTGTAGGACTTTTGTGCTCGTTTTCAAGCTAATCCTAAAGAGTCTCACTTGACTGTGTCAAGAGGATATTGAGATATCTGAAGGACTACTGAATTGTGCCTATGGTATCCTAAAGGTAGTAATTTCGATTCTAGTAGTTATGCTTGATGCTGACTATACAGGTTTCCTAGTGGATAGAAAAAGCACCTCAGGTTATGGCTCACTTTCTTGGTTCATGTTCTTATATCATGGGCTACAAGAAACAAAATTCAGTAGGCCTATCTACTGCTGAAGCTGAGTATGTGCTGCAACTTCTTGTTGTGCTCAACTACTGTGGATCAAACAACAATTAGTAGACTTTGGTATAGAAGTGGGATGCATACAATATTCTGTGATAACACTAGTGCTAAGTATGACAAAGAAACCTGTCATCATAAAGGACCAAGCACATTAGATGTTAGACACACTTCTTGAGAGATAATTATGAGAAAGGATTAAATCTCAATAGAATTCTGTGCTACTGATAAACAAATAGCTGACATCTTCACCAAAGCACTGAATAGGGAAAACTTTAAAAGGAACAGGTTGGAATTAGGTATGATTAAGATCACCTAAAAGGAACCAGTTCAGAATGCAATAAAAAAAATGAAAAAAAAACAATTTTTTTTTGGTTAGAAGTTCTGATTTTATGTAAATATCTAGACTAATTCTTACTCAGTCTCATACTCTAATCAGTATACTCCTGTGACGTGTGTTTATATTAATTCATTGATCTCTTACAAAGTTTTTTCTTTCTGATATATGAGGTATAATCAAGAGGAGTTCTACTTGAAGAACCTGGTTCATCAGTATATGCTCATGAGAAAAGGTCAGGTATTTTCTATACTTTGCACAATTAGAAAAATAAATATTCCAATTTATGAGCAGAAGTCCTATCCTAATCAAACTCCTAAAAATCTAACCGTTGTGCATTGAACCGGTTTTATTCTCTTCGAATTCTAAATAAAATGGGATTATCTCCTTAAAACTAGCGTCGATCAATTACCTCTTAAAGACCGGAGTCCTAATGAGATTAGACTCCTGATGACCACTGCAAAAGACTGCCATTACTGCACCTAATCATACTCTACTTTAAATACACTCCACATATTCCTACACACTCCATAACCATCATTAAGTGTTAAACCCCTGATCATCCTCCATCTCTCCAAAATTCTTCAAAATTCCCAAAAATCCTCCAAAAATTCTCGCCATGACTAACTCTCAAGAAAATCCTTTAACTCCCCCACCAGTATCTTCGTAATACATCTTCATCTGTACCTCTAGCGACAACCCTAAACCAAGATTCCGCAGGCAGAAAATGTTGGCTAGAAAGACTGTTGCTACTGGTGTTTGAGAACAGCTCTCAACAAAAAATTGAAAGCGAGTCAAAGAGGGGGAAGCTCTGAAAAAGAATCATCTGACTCAAGTTCTGAGTCTGAAGCTTTTGTCTCTGCAAGCTATGGAGAAGAACGTGGGTCTTCTGAATCAGACAAAAATCAAGAAACTCCTAAAGAGGTAAATACATGCTATGTTTTTTCTGATGTAGTGGAGAAAGTAGATGATAGGTTTGTGTTAGTGGGATCTGTGAGAAATGTAAGTGAGGAGAATCGAAGAGGAAGGAAAGAAAAAGAAAGGTGAAATTCTTGTAATTTGTGAGGAGTTGAGGAGAGTGCAACAAGCCAGGGGAAGTGAATCAGGAGAAGCTGCTGAAGGTCTTGTGAACCTGATTGAACAACAAGATGGACCTAGTTCATCTGTGGAAGAAAACCTTGGCTGACATTCGGAAGAAAGTTGGAGAAAGCTATGATCCCAAGAAGCGCAAAACTTCTTCTCAAAAGGCTCCAACTGCCTCTAAGCCAACAAAGAAGATCAAGGTGTCATCTCCTAAGTCTTACTGTCCCTCAGCACCAAAGGTGAAAGCTACCAGAAGCAGGGTAAGGCAAAGCGAGGCTGAGTTGCAGAAAGCCTTAGAGGCAAGCAAGAAAAAGAACAAAGAAAAGGGAAAAGCTAAAGTTCTGGAAAGTTCTGTGGCTGCAGAAGAAGAGGATGAAGAGATGGAACTGGTCCATCAGGAGAAGGTACAACTGAGGAGGTTCCCACTCCTAAAACTAAAGAAATCCAAGACTTCAAGTCTTCAGAATCTATCTCTGCTGAACCCTCCCTTGGCAAAAAAAACCAGGTCTGCAGTTAAAGGAAAAACACGTGAAAGTTCCTGAAGAAGAAGAAGCTTGGAGTGGAGAGAAGAAGAAGGTGAATCTGAGAAAAGAGCAGGACAGGTTTATCCTTTTTGGAAAAAGAAAAATATTGAAAGGAAGAATTCTGAAAGACCTGGAGGAGCCAGGCATGAAAAGATTGGTTGATGCACTGGAAGCACAGGGTTGAAGGACATGGTCTTCAACTGGATGGCAGGCTTGCAAGAAAAGAACTGATAGAGTTATTGCGAATGCCACAGTGGTGAATGGGGTTGTTACAAGCCTGGTGAGAGGAGTAGAGGTGCAGTTTGATGCACCTAAGTTGGGAAAAATTCTAGACATACCCTGTGAGGGATATGATGATTATACTAGGCAAAGGTGGCCTTGTCTAGATTCTCTCCCTTCTGCTCTCCAAATCACCTGGAATTTCTGTGATACCAAGTCTGCTGAAGAAGTGCCTGAGGCTAGGTTTGTGCAAAAGAGTGAGATGAAGCCTGAGCACAAGGTGCTATTTGAATTGTGAACAAGTGTCTGCTGCCCAGACAGGAGAGAAGGCACAGTGCAAATTATATGGATCTGGTCCTTCTGGAGTGTCTTATGACAGGAAAGCAGATTAACTGGCCTAGTTTCATTGTCAAGCTGCTGGATAGAGTGATAAATGGCTCCAAGGCCCATGCCACTCCTTATGGGTTTATACTGACAACTGTCTTGGCCAAGTTAGATGTGCCATTGAAGAAGTGGGAGATGGCCTCCAGCAAAGAGCACTTTGGATCAAACTCTGCAGGCTTGTGATTATCTGCTAAGTGTACCCTAGTTGAACCTTAGTTCATCCGTGAAGACTCCTGTGAACAGCAAAGTTAGGGCATTGGTTCTAGAATGTGGAATAAAAGATGCAGAAATTGCTAGGCTCCAGGCTCGCATTGCTGAACTGGAAAGTGAAAGAAATGGCCTCAAAGATGAGCTAGCAAAGGAAAAAGAAAAGAGTGAAGGATGCTCAAAACAATGCTTAATCTTCTTCAATCCCAAACCCTCTAGTTCCTCCAAGCCCTAGAACCAGTTTAGAAACTCCTTCAGTGACCCCGATTCAGGACTTTTCTCTGTTTTTTTTGCTTCATGGTTGGATGTTGTTTTTCTTTTTGTGTGTTGTTTTGTAGAAAACATCCTAATCAATGACAATGTGCTTTGTTTTCTCTTGTTCTATGAAACTTCTGATCTTAATAGTTAAATTTCTGTGAAGCTGATTATTGATTAACTAAATCATGTTTTCACTTGCAGTTGCCCCAGTGGCCATGAGTAATTATTAACATCTGGGATTCTAATAAAATGCAACTTTTCGATGATGCCAAAAGGGGGAAGAGATATTGTGCATGTTATAAACTGAATTAAACCTGGTCCTTATCTGAAAAATGTGATGTTTATAACTGATTAAACCTGGTCCTTAATGATAAGTTAAATTAAAGTGTGTGAAAATTAAGCTGAGTTCCACAGGGTCTCTGATCAATAAAAGCACAGAGTTTGTTCATCATCAAAAAGGGGGAATTTGTTGGCCCAAGTTCAGATGAAGTTTTTGAAGATTGACAAAATGAACTCAGTCATGAACCAGGTCCATCATGTGAGACACAGTGTTGATATGCTTACATATGTGACATACGCGTGAAGAAGATAAGTCTCAAGGATCAGCAACAATATCTTCTGAATTGATCGAAAAGATTGCATATAGGATAAGGAGTTGAAGTCTCCTTATGAAAAGAAGAATTATATCCGAATCAAGGATATGGATTAGGAGTTAGAGTTGTTCTTGGACTCGAATTGTCAAAGATCCACAATTCGAGTTCTTATCAAACTCTGAACAAAAAGATCAAGTCTGATTTGCAAGCAACATATGCGAGATACAAGTGTGCACGTCTGAAGCTACATGAACTAAGATAGAAAGAACCAGTTTCATCATTGTGTTTATTCTAAGTCTAGTTCAATTGTAGTAGTTTTCATATTGTACTTTCAGCTTTATCTAGAAGCAATTGTAATAGGTATATTGAGTATTCAAGTTAGAGTTAACTTGAAAGTATCGCAACAGTTGAGCTGTGTGCTACACTGGGATTAGAGTTATTCCTTAGTTTTGTAAATGCAGTTTTTGGCTTAGTGATTTTAGTGGAGTTTGGGAAAATCCTACTGAGTAGTAGGTCGTGGTTTTTTCACCTTTTGAGCCAGGTGTTTTCCACGTAAAAATCTCTGTGCACTTTACTTTCAGTATTTATTATTCCGCAAACTGCTTGTAGTTAGAACACTCAGAAGAACCTGGTTCTTCTAACGCGAAAATTAGGTACCACACAAATCACCCCCCTCTTGTATGGTATTGAAGTTTAAAACATCAGTAGTTTTAGGACTAAAATGGGTGAAGGTGAAAATACAACCTTTGATATGCACACTTGCAAATAACTAAAAGGAACTTGAGAGTGTGACGTCTAGTCTTGTTTGTAGACTCGTAAATCCATGCCTTAATGTTGCACATCGTGTCGTGCTTGAATGATCGTATGAGTGCGTTGATGAATGATTTCAGAATGAGTTGCATGCCAAGTGAGTGGGAGATATTACTTGCATTTCTGTGCTTGCATGCGATACCTAGAACTTGCCCTGTGTGTTTGCAAAGCGAAATAGAAGTTTTTTGTTTTAGAGATGATGAGGCATTTCTTTGTGCAACCCTATATAATTGTGAATCCACCAGTATATATTGCCATAGTTAACCCCTTTTGAGCCTGAAGCCTGTTCTTTGATAACCCTTTAATGACCTAAAATCTTCTGCGTTGAATAGCTTGATTGTTTGAACCTATACCTCCTAGAAGCACTTGAATCACTAAAGAACATACAAAGTCAAAGCGTGGGGTAGTAAGGAGTAAAAAAAAAAAAGGGAAATCAAGAATGAATTGTTTGATTGGTGCACAGGCATTGAAAAAAAATGAGACAAAGAAAACAAAATAAGAAAAAGAAAAAAAAAAAGAAAAAAAAAAAGAGAGAAGCCAGTTTCACCTAAAGAAAAGTGGGGTCACGCGTGAAACAAAGATTGTGGGAAGAACGATGTGCTGAGCATGGAAATTGAAATAAAAGGAAGTATGTATTATAAGTGCTTAGGGAGGTTAGTCACTATATCCAAATATATCCTACCCGTCCCTTAGCCTACATTACAACCAAATGAAGACCTCTTGATCTTTGACTGAACAACTCGATTAGTAGAGTAGTACACTAGGGGCAAGCTTATGGTGTGTCTGTGTAGCATATGAATGCTCTTTGCTGAGAGTGAGTGAATTCTTTCTATCCTTGGTTCCTTATTGTCTGAATTTTATGTGTGGGGAACTTCTCTTAGACTTGTGATGTGAGGGCATGTGACTCAGGAAGAAAAAGTAAATCTTCACTTCTGTTAGAGTAATTAGAGTGAGCACGAGTGTGTCATGACATGAGAGTCTGCATCTGAGGTATGATTGTTGCATTGCTTAGGTTGGTCCTTCGTAATGGCGAGTGTGGCATAAATTGGGGTAATGTATCAAACGGGTAGGCCCAGAAGTGTGGTTTAACTTGCTCGAGGACGAGCAAAGGTTTAAGTGTGGGGTGTTGATAATAGGTGAATTTAACTATAATCACGCTTTAAATAATCACCTTTTTGTACAGTTTTGATGATAAAAGTGATAACAAAATGCTCTTAGTAGTGTTTTTCATGATTTGCAGGTGATATATGATCAGGGAAGGCTAGGGAGTATTTTTGGAGTCAATAATGAAGAAAAAGAGGCCAACTGTGAAATTCCCCAAGTAAACCACGCAAAACAGGCCTGAAGATTCAGAAAACTGGTTTGACCGCGGTTCCACCGCGACCGCGGTAGAACCGCGCTGGAAGATAGCTGCGGATAAAACAAGATTCAGAGAGGGCATTTAGCCGCGGTTTGACCGCGACCGCGGCAGAACTGTGGCGGAAGCAGAAAACTTCAGGGACTAAAGTGTAAAACACGGGATTTTTAGACCTAAACCCTATTTTAAATACAAGACTTCGCCCAAGAGAGGCATGTATTGAATTTTAGACTATCTTGGCAAGGAGAACAATTGTGAGAGATCATCCAAAACATCTTTCTTCTTTTCTTTGATTTTTATTGCTAGTTATGATGCATTCTATCTTAGTTTGTTTTCCCACAGCCATGAGTAGCTAAACTCTTTGTCTAAGGCTTTGATGGAACCTATTGGGGGATGAACATCTTGTTTATGTGAATACAAATTGCTAGATTCAATCTCTATTTGTTCAACTTTGTGCTTGTTGTAGTTAATTGACAGGATCCTCAATTAGCTGTGCCTATTTAGTGTGCATAACTTGGAAAAGAGTGCATATTTAGGCTATTGTTGAACAACACCACTCCCAAAGTATAAGAGGAATCTATAATTGCGGGTTTAGAGGCGGGATTAGGGATAACGAAGCCTTGGGTGTAATCTAAAGTGAATTGTGCTAAATAAAATAAGCTAGTGTATCTCGGGAGAGTGCAATTAGTATATTACTGTGATTACTCGGGAGAGATTTACGGTAAGATGAGCATTCATGATTGATAGAGATGTGTTGGTAAATTTGTGTGAGCATAAACAGAAGGGACTCTTTCAATAGGGGAAATCATTGCCTTAGCTTCTTCTCATCATTGTTTACAACCTTAGCATTTTAATTTTCAGCTGTTCAAGTTACTTGCAATCGTAGTTAGTAAAGCAACCTTCAACTGTGATTCAAACATCTGGGAAACTGGTTCTGAAGAGTTTAGTGGGTCTAAAGATAGTGATTGATAGGTTAACTCTCTGTGGATTCGACCCTGGACGTAATACTCGGGTTATATTTGCAACATCCGCAGAGTCCTTTTTAGAGGGCATAGTTGGGCGTGATCACTTTACCAGGGCAAGCCATATATCGGCTCACTACACTTACTACCTGGGAAATATCTGGACGTGTGCACACCATTACATACATAATGCTCCCGACTGTACTGGAATAAGGTACCTGTGCCATATACCTCTCTTATTCCTCTGACTGCGGTGATTGAGCAGCTGATAACTTAAAATGAGCAGCAAGAGGGGTACTAACTGGTTTAGCATCTTTCATGCCAAACTGTAATGACCCAAAGGGTCATCTTTTGTTTTAGAATCCGAATCAGGGTTCTGATGCCTTGAAAACCTCATTTTCTTTCTCCTCGATTTGCTTGCGCAGTCTGGGCGCGTTTTCGAAAAGCCTTTATGTGAAATTTAAGAGAAATATTGAAATTTGCCTTTAAAAATCGATTAAAGTTGACTTCAGTCAACTTTTTTGATAAACGGACCCGGACCCGTGATTTGACGGTCCCGTAGGGTTCGTAGTAAAATATGGGACTTGGGCGTATGCCCGAAATCAAATTCCGAGGTCCCTAGCCCGAGAAATGAATTTTTTGAAGAAAATTATTTGCTAGAAAATATAAGGATTTTTAGAAATGGAATAGTGTGTGATCTCGTTGGTATCGGGCCCGTATTTTGGTTTCGGAGCCAGGTACAGGTCCGTTATGGTATTTAGACCTTATCTGTGCAATTTGGTGAAAAACGGAAAAGATTTGATGTAATTCGAACCCTTGGTTGAGAAAAAAGAAATTTTGAACTATCTTGAGAATTTCATGAGTTTTGGTGTTAAATTAAGTGTTTAAGATGTTATTTTGGCGATTTGATCGCACGAGCAAGTCTGTATGATGTTTCTAGACTTGTGTGCATGTTTGGTTTAGAGCCCCATGGGCTCGGGTGAGTTTTGGATAGGCCATAGAGTGTTTTGGACTTAGGAAAGATATTGCTGGTATGCTTCAGCTGTTGCAGGCCTCTGATTCCACAATTTCGAGATCAGGCTTCGCAATTGCGAGCTTCACATGCTTGGCAATTGTGGCCTTTCATTGCAAATGCGATCAAAAGGCTGGGCCAGCATAGTTCGCAAATGCGAAGGGAGTCTGGGAAGGGAAAGGATCGCAAATGCGATCATTTGATCGCAATTGCGAGGTCTGTGATCGCAAATGCGACACTTTCCTCGCATTTGCGAAGGCAGCATGGATTGTGAAGGCTTCGCAATTGTGATAGTCCTTTCACAATTGCGGGCTTCACATTTGCGAAGCTCTGGTCGCAATTGCGACATCTGCAGCCGAGTAAAAGGGTCTTGGACGGGATTTTTCATTCATTCTTCAAATTTTCAAAACCTAAACTCCAAGAGGCGATTTTCTTAGAGCAAGTTCTTCCCCAAATCATATGTAAATGATTCTATCACGACCCCAACCCAGGTCGTGATGGCGCCCAACACAATGCTAGGCAAGCCCGACCAATTCACACTCTCAATCCCTCAATCTAGAGTTCATTACCAACTAGCAGGGGTTTAATTACCAAATCAGCATGAATAACAATTTGTAACAGAAGATAAAAGGTACGAAATCAAGTAACATCATGGCATATCCTACCGATCCGGTGTCACGAGTCAGGAGCCTCTAATACAAGTCTGAGAAACAGCGTAAACAAGAGATAGTCTATAATACTGAAAGTAAAGAGGATAGAGGGAGAAATCGGGTCTGCGGACGCCATGCAGCTACCTCGATGACTCCGTGAGATCTGAACAGCAGAGACATCTCAATCTACGCCTCCGAAATACTTGTATCTGCACACATGGTGCAGGGAGTAATGTGAGTACTCCGACTCAGTTAGTAATAGCAATAAATAATGACTGACGGAAAGAAATCTCGTAAAGAGCACTAAGCAGTTCTATATCAAAGCAGTAAGAACATTTAAACGACAACTAAATGAAGAAGCCAGGAAAAATCCCTTAAGCCAGTACTCAACTCATTTATTTCTCACAATAACCGAAATCATAGTATACCGCTGCGGCGTGCAGCCCGATCCGTATAAATATACTGCTGCGGCGTGCAGCCCGATCCATAATATATATACTGCCATGGCATGCAGCCCGATCCAATAATAATAGTCGACTGCGCTCACTGGGGGTGTGCAGACTCCGGAGGGGCTCCTACAGCCCAAGCGCTATACTGCTGCGGCGTGCAGCCCGATCCACAATACTGCTACGGCGTGCAGCCTGATCCATATAAGTATACTGCTGTGGCGTGCAGCCTGATCCACATAATATACTGCTGTGGCGTGCAGCCCGATCCACATAATATATCAGTCATCCTCACTATTGGGTTCTCAACCCCTCTCAGTCAATATAACTTCGCCCCTCAGGCATACTAAGATAAGATAGGGATTCCAGTCCTCATATTACTCTCATTTTGGTTTAGCCATTTCAAAGCCAGTTCATATTTTATTAAACAGTTAGAAACATGACTGAGGGTGTGATTTTTAACAAGTAAAGTGAGGCAGTACAAATGCCCCTACGGGTTCTACAGGTCGGCACAAGGACCCAAACATGGCTACTAGCCAAACTATAATGATATTAATTAAGCCTCAGTCAAAAATACAGTAGAATCATCAATCGGGATGGACCAAGTCCAAATCCCCAGCAGTAATGGACCCCACGCTCGACGTGCAGCGTGTGTCTCACCTCAACATAGCACTACGTTGTGCAAATCCGGGGTTTCAAACCCTCAGGACATCATTTATAACCATTACTCACCTCAAGCCGGCCAAAGTCCTAGCTCGCTATGCCCTTGCCTCGCAAATCAACCTCCTCGCGCATCGAATCTGGCCAAAACCACAACGAATACGTTACAATAGGCTAAGGGCATATAACCCAATCGAAAAGACTCGAAAAACATCGAAATTCACGAAGTTGACAAAACCCGAGCCCCGGGCCCACTTCTCAAAAAATCAGAAAATTAACATCACCGGAGTCCTTATCTCGCCACGAGTCTATACATATCAAAATTACCAAAATCGGAGTCCATTTGACCCCTCAAATTCTACTTTGAAATACCAAATTCCCAAGCCCTAGCTTTACCCTCTTTTGATGAATTTCCACAAATTTCAATGCAAATTCTACCATTAATTCATGTATTTAAGCCAAGGAACTCACCTCCAATCACACCTAGTCAAAATCCCCTTCAAATTCCGTCCAAGAGCTCTCAAGGTCGATCAAAAATGGTGGAAATGGACTTAAGCTCGCGGAACAAAATAATCTTTAAAACCCTTCTCAGAACAGTGATTTTCGCATCTGCGGTTCCTTTACCGCATTTGCGGTTATAATTCCGCTTCTGCGAATCTTCACTAAACCAACGGCCGCTTCTGCGGTCCCCTATCCGCATATGCGGACCCCGCTTCTGCGGATACTTGTCCGCTTCTGCGGAAGCACCAAGGCCTCACCTTTACGCACTTGCGACTATTCTACCGCATCTGCGGCCTCGCAGATGCAGCTTCCCTACCGCATCTGCGGATCCTTCCATCCAGGCCAATGACCGCACCTGCGATCTTTCTTCCGCACCTGCACAACCGCATCTGCAGTTCCTTTTCCGCAGATGCGGAAATACCAGAAACCAGGCATACCAGTAATCTCATAAGTCCAAATTTCATCCCGGTGGCTATCCGAAATCACCCCGAGGCCCCCGGGACCTCAACCAAAAGTGCCAATCCATCTTAAAACATCATTCAAACTTGCTCCAATCATCAAAATACCACAATTAACACCAAAACCCTCAAATTACATCGGATTCAAGCCTAAGTTCTTCCAAAACTTCCGAATTACGCATTTGATCAAAAACCCTTCCGAAACACCTCCGAATGATCTGAAATTTTGTACACACATCCAAAATCCCCTAACGAAGCTACAGCAACTCTAGAAATCCCATTCCGACCCTCGGATCAAAATCTCACCTAACAACCGGAATTCGCCAAAATACTAACTTCGCCAATTCAAGCTTAATTCTACACCGGACTACCAAAATCAATTCCGATCACACTCCTAAGTCACAAATCATCCGCCGAAGCTAACCAAATTACCGAAAATCACATCCGAGCCCTCTAACTCATAAGTCAACATCCGGTTGATTTTTCCAATACAACCCTTCCTTAAAGAGACCATGTGTCTCATTTCCATCCACAACCAACCCAATTCAACTAATTCACCCAAGACTCCTATAATGAAACATAAGGAAGCAGAAAATGGGGAAAATGGGGCGGTAACTCACGTGACGACGGGCCGTGTCGTCACATCCTCCCCAACTAAAAACAAACGCTCGTCCTCGAGCGAGTCAAGAAACATACCTGAAGTCTCAAACAGCTGAGGATATCTGCTCCGCATCTCTCGCTCGGTCTCCCAAGTAGCCTCCTCCACGGGCCGACCTCTCTACTGCACTTTTACTGAAGCTACATCCTTTGATCTCAACTTTCGAACCTGACGACCCAAAATAGCCACTGGCTCCACATCATAGGCCAAATCATCATCCAACTGAACAGTGCTGAAGTCCAATACATGAGACGGGTCCCCAACATACTTCCGGAGCATAGAAACATGAAATACCGGATGCACGCCCGACAAGCTGGGTGGCAAGGCAAGCTTATAAGCCACCTCCCCAATCCTCCTAAGTACCTCAAAAGGTCCAATGAACCGCGGACTCAACTTCCCTTTCTTCCCAAACCGCATAACACCCTTCATGGGCGAAACCTTCAGCAAGACCTTCTCACCCACCATATATGACACATCCCGAACCTTCCGGTCCGCATAACTCTTCTGACGCGATTGTGCTGTACGAAGCCTCTCCTGAATCAGCTTCACCTTCTCTATGGCATCCTGAACCATCTCTGTCCCCAATAACCTAGCCTCGCCGGGCTCGAACCATCCCACCGGAGACCTACACTGCCTCCAATACAACGCCTCATACGGAGCCATCTGAAGGCTCGACTGATAACTGTTATTGTAGGCAAACTCTGCAAGCGGCAGAAACTCATCCCAAGAACCTCCAAAATCAATAACACAGGCACGAAACATGTCCTCTAATATCTGAATAGTACGCTCGGACTGCCCGTCCGTCTGAGGATGGAACGCTGTGCTCAACTCCACCTGTGTACCCAACTCCCGCTGAAAAGTCCTCCAGAAATGAGAAGTGAACTGAGTACCCCTATCTGAGATAATGGACACCGGAACCCGTGAAATCGGACAATCTCCCGGATAAAGATCCTGCCAGCCACTCCGAAGAATAGGTAGTACATACTGGAATGAAGTGCGCGGACTTGGTCAGCCGATCCACAATCACCCAAATCGAATCAAACTTCTTCAAAGTCCGAGGTAGACCACTCACAAAATCCATAGTAATCCTCTCCCACTTCCACTCTGGAATAATCATCCGCTGAAGTACACCACCCGGCCTCTGATGCTCGTACTTTACCTGCTGACAGTTGAGACACCGAGCTACATACCCTACTATATCCTTCTTCATCCTCCTCCACCAATAGTTTTGCCTCAAATCCTAATACATCTTCGTGGCACCCGGATGAATGGAATACCGCGAGCTATGGGCCTCCTCCAATATCAACTCTCGAAGCCCATCCACATTGGGCACACAAATCCGGCCCTGCATCCTCAACACGCCATCATCATCAATGGTCACATCCCTAGAATCATCATACTGAACCCTGTCCTTAAGGACAAGCAAATGCGGATCATCATACTGGCGCTCTCTGATGCGATCATACAAGGAAGACCGAGAAACCACACAACCAACACCCGACTAGGCTCCGAAATATCTAATCTTACCATCCGATTGGCCAAAGCCTGGACCTCAACTGCAAAGGGCCTCTCCCCAACTGGAATGTATGCCAAGCTCCCTATACTAACTGCCTTTCGGCTCAAAGCATCGGCCACTACATTGGCCTTCCCCGGGTGATACAGAATGGTGATATCATAATCCTTAAGTAACTCTAGCCACCTCCGCTGCCTTAAATTAAGATCCTTTTGCTTGAATAGATGCTAAAGACTGCGATATCAGTGAATACCTCACAAGATACGCCATACAAGTAGTGCCTCCAATTCTTTAAAGCATGAACTATAGTAGCCAACTCTAGATCATGAACAGGATAGTTCTTCTCGTGGGGCTTCAACTGGGGAGAAGCATATGCAATAACTCTACTCTCCTGCATCAATACACATCCGATCCCAACTCTCAAAGCATCACAATATACCGTGTAAGACCCTGAAGCTGATGGCAAAACCAACACTGGAGCCGTGGTCAAAGCTATCTTGAGCTTCTGAAAGCTCTCCTCGCACTCGTCCGACCATACAAATGGAGCGCCCTTCTGAGTCAACTTGGTCAAGGGCGATGCAATAGAGGAAAATCCCTGAACAAACCGGCGATAATAACATGCCAAAGGAAACTACAAATCTCCGTGGCTGAGGTCGGTCTAGGCCAACTCTGAACCACTTCTATCTTCTTTGGGTCGACCTGAATACCCTCGCTGGACACCACGTGCCCCAAGAAAGCTACCGAGCTGAGCCAAAACTCACACTTGGAGAACTTTGCATAAAGCTTCTCCTCCCTCAATCTCTGCAATACCACTCGCAAATGCTGCACGTGCTCCTCCTGACTACGCGAGTACACCAGAATATCATCAATAAAAACAATGACGAATGAATCCAGATAAGGCCAAAATACACTGTTCATCAAGTGCATGAACGCTGCCGGGCATTGGTCAGCCCAAAGGACATAACAAGAAACTCATAGTGCCCATATCGTCCTGAAAGCAGTCTTCATAATATCTGAATCCCTGATCTTCAACTGGTGATAGCCCGAACGGAGATCAATCTTGGAGAACACCCTTGCTCCCTGAAGCTGGTCAAACAAATCATTAATGCGAGGCAGAGGATACTTGTTCTTCACTGTTACTTTGTTCAATTGCCTGTAGTCAATGCACATCCTCATGGTGCCATCTTTCTTCTTCACAAATAGAACCGGTGCACCCCACGGTGACACACTCGGCCGAATGAACCCCTTATCTAGGAGTTCCTGAAGCTGATCCTTTAACTCTTTCAACTCTGCTGGTGCCATACGATATGGCGGAATGGAAATGGGCTGAGTGCCCGGCACCAGGTCAATACCAAAGTCAATGTCCCTGTCCGGCGGCATGCCCGGCAGGTCTGCAGGAAACACATCTGGGAACTCCCTCACAACCGGACAGAATCAATGCTAGGAGTCTCGGCTCCCACATCCCTCACAAATGCCAAATATGAAAGACAACCCTTCCCAACCATACGCTGGGCCTTTAGGAATGAGATCACCCTACTAGGAACATAGTCACACCACGCCACTCGATCCTCGGAACACCTGGTATGGACAAGGTGACTGTCTTAGCATGACAGTCTAGAATAGCATGACACGGAGATAGCCAGTCCATGCCCAAAATAACATCGAAATCCACCATGCTCAATAGAAATAGATCAACTCGGGTCTCCAGACCCCCAATAGTAACCAAACACGACCGGTATACATGGTCTACAACAACCGTATCGCCCACCGGGGTAGATACATGAACAGGTAAAGCAAGACACGCTCGGGTCGTACCCAAATGATGAGCAAAATATTAAGACACATAGGAATAGGTGGAACCGGGATCAAATAAGACTGAGGCATCTCTGTGGCAGACTGAAATAATACCTGTAATCACAACATCCGAAGCAATAACATCTGTTGTGGGGCTTCAACTGGCGAGAAGCATATGCAATAACTCTACCCTCCTGCATCAATACACATCCGATCCCAACACTGGAAGCATCACAATATACCGTGTAAGAACCTGAAGCTGATGGCAAAACCATCACTGGAGCCGTGGTCAAAGCTGTCTTGAGCTTCTGAAAGCTCTCCTCGCACTCGTCCGACCATACAAATGGAGCGCCCTTCTGAGTCAACTTGGTCAAGGGCGATGCAATAGAGGAAAATCCCTGAACAAACCGGCGATAATAACCTGCCAACCCAAGGAAACTACGAATCTCCGTGGCTGAGGTCGGTCTAGGCCAACTTTGAACCGCCTCTATCTTCTTCGGGTCGACCTGAATACCCTCGCTGGACACCACGTGCCCCAAGAAAGCTATTGAGCTGAGCCAAAACTCACACTTGGAGAACTTTGCATAAAGCTTCTCCTCCCTCAATCTCTACAATACCACTAGCAAATGCTGCGCGTGCTCCTCCTGACTACGCGAGTACACCAGAATATCATCAATAAAAACAATGACGAATGAATCCAGATAAGGCCGAAATACACTGTTCATCAAGTGCATGAACACTGCCGGGGCATTGGTCAGCCCAAAGGACATAACAAGAAACTCATAGTGCCCATATCTAGTCCTGAAAGCAGTCTTCATAATATCCGAATCCCTGATCTTCAACTGGCGATAGCCTGAACGGAGATCAATCTTGGAGAACACCCTCGCTCCCTGAAGCTGGTCAAACAAATCATTAATGCGAGGCAGAGGATACTTGTTCTTCACTGTTACTTTGTTCAATTGCCTGTAGTCAATGCACATCCTCATGGTGCCATCTTTCTTCTTCACAAATAGAACCGATGCACCCCACGGTGACACACTCGACCGAATGAACCCCTTATCTAGGAGTTCCTGAAGCTGATCCTTTAACTCTTTCAACTCTGCTGGTGCCATACGATATGGCGGAATGGAAATGGGCTGAGTGCCCGGCACCAGGTCAATACCAAAGTCAATGTCCCTGTCTGGCAGCATGCCCGGCAGGTCTACAGGAAACACATCTGGGAACTCCCTCACAACTGGGACAGAATCAATGCTAGGAGTCTCGGCTCCCACATCCCTCACAAATGCCAAATATGAAAGACAACCCTTCCCAACCATACGCTGGGCCTTTAGGAATGAGATCACCCTACTAGGAACATAGTCAGTTACACCACGCCACTCGATCCTCGAAACACCCGGTATGGCCAAGGTGACTGTCTTAGCATGACAGTCTAGAATAGCATGACACGGAGATAGCCAGTCCATGCCCAAAATAACATCGAAATCCACCGTGCTCAATAGCAATAGATCAACTCGGGTCTCCAAACCCTCAATAGTAACCAAACACGACCGGTATACATGGTCTACAACAATCGTATCCGGGGTAGATACATGAACAGGTAAAGCAAGATACCCTCGGGTCGTACCTAAATGATGAGCAAAATATGAAGACACATAGGAATAGGTGGAACCTGGATCAAATAATACTGAGGCATCTCTGTGGCAGACTGAAATAATACCTGTAATCACAGCATCCGAAGCAATGGCATCTGTCCTGCCCTGAAGAGCATAAAAGCGACCCCTGGCTGCCTGACCCTCACCCCTAGCTGGCGGGGCGGGTGCTGAAGAAACTAGACCAAAAGATGAGGGCTGACCCCTCTGCTGAGATGAGCTAGCAGCACGACAAGGACACTCCCTCTGCATATGCCCGAACTCTCCACACTCATAGCAACTCCCGGGTGCTGGGAACTGGGACTGAAGGGAACCCCTCGCGCCGGAGTGACTAGCTAATGCACTCGGCCTGGAAGAACCCTGAGCAGATGGAGCACGAGACGAACTCTATGCTCGAAGAGCGCTGAGAGATGGCTGACTCTGCTGAGAACCCTGATAACCACGACCGGAAGATCCTCCTCGATACTCGGGTCGAGCTGACTGAGCGGGCCTGAAAGAACGACCCCGACCCTACTGGAACTGGCCCCTCGAAGGAGCGCCACTGTAACTACCAAAACCTCGAGGCCTCCCTCTCATCTCGATCCTAACGGCGAACCGCCTCAATCTCTCGGGCTATATCAACAACCTCCTCGAATGTGGCACCCAGCACTCGCTCCCTAGTCATAAGAACACGAAGAGGATAGGTGAGACCATCAACAAACCTCCGGATACGCTCACGATCTGTCGGAACTAACCAAACTGCATGCCGAGACAACTCAGAAAATCTCATCTCATACTGGGACACTGTCATATCTCCCTGCCGTAGTCCCTCAAACTGCCTGCGCAACTCCTCCCTGCGAGACTGCGGTACATACTTCTCCAAGAAGAGAGTGGAGAACTCCTGCCAAGTCAAAGGTGCTGCACCAACCAGCCTACGCCGCTCATACGCCTCCCACCAAGTGAAGGCAGCTCCAGTAAACTGAAAAGTAGTAAAAGCCACCCCACTGGACTTAAGAATCCCCGCTGTACGGAGCATCCGCTGTCATCTATCAAGAAAACCCTGGGCATCCTCGCCCTCAGCTCCACTAAATGTCGGAGGCTGGAGTCTACCAAACCTCTCGAGGAGACGCTGCTCGTCCTCGGGCATAACTGGAACCCTGAACTCCTGTACTGGTACCACTGGCTGAGCTGGAGGTGCCTCTGGAGTCTATAATCCCTGCCATAACTGCTAAGGTGTGCGAGCAGCGGGGGTCTGATTGCCTCACCTGGCCTGTGAAGTAGATGCTGGTGCTGTGGTGGCTGAAACCACCTGAGCCAAGCCCGTGCACACTGTCAAGATCTGAGCTAATGTCTCCTGAAGGCCAGGAATCACTATGGGCACAGCCGGTGCCTGAGCTGGTACTGTTAGAGCTTGATCCGTAACTGGGGCAGCTGGTGGATCAACAGGTGCTGCCCTCACTACTCTGCCTCTGCCGCGACCACGACCGCGTCCACGGCCTCTGGTGGTCTCAGAAGGTGGCACTGGGGGTCATCCGCCACGTCCGGTAGCTCGTGTCCTCACCATCTGTGAGAGAATAGAATAAGACGAAGTTTAGTACTCGGTTCAACAAGTTCGCACGACAAGAATTCCAAGAATGTGGAGTTTTCCTAAAGGTTCTGCAGCCTCTCGAGGATAAGTACAGACGTCTCCATACCGATCCGCGAGACTCTACTAAACCGGCTCATGACTCACGAGACCTAGTAACCTAGGCTCTGATACCAACTTGTCACAACCCCAACCCCGGTCGTGATGGCGCCAAACACAATTCTAGGCAAGCCCGACCAATTCACACTCTCAATCCCTCAATCTAGAGTTCATTACCAACTAGCAGGGGTTTAATTACCAAATCAGCATGACTAGCAATTTGTAACAAAAGATAAAAGGTACGAAATCAAGTAACATCATGGCATATCCCACCGATCCGGTGTCACGAGTCAGGAGCCTCTAACACAAGTTTGAGAAACAGCCTAAACAAGAGATAGTCTATAATACTGAAAGTAAAGAGGATAGAGGGAGAAATCGGGTCAGCGGACGCCATGCAGCTACCTCGATGACTCCGGTGAGATCTGAACAGCAGAGACAGCTCAATCTACGCCTCCGGAATACCTGTATCTACACACATGGTGCAGGGAGTAATGTGAGTACTCCGACTCAGTGAGTAATAGCAATAAATAATGACTGACGGAAAGAAATCTCATAATGAGCACTAAGCAGTTCTATATCAAAGCAGTAAGAACATTTAAACGTCAACTAAATGAAGAAGCCAGGAAAAATCCCTTAAGCCAGTACTCAACTCATTTATTTCTCACAATAATCAAAATCCGCTGCCAGCCGACGAAATAACCGCTGCGGCGTGCAGCCCGATCCATAATATGTATAAATATACTGCTGCGGCGTGCAGCCCGATCCATAAAACATATATAGTCGACTGCGCTCACTGGGGGTGTGCAGACTCCGGAGGGACTCCTCCAGCCCAAGCGCTATACTACTGCGGCGTGCAGCCCGATCCACATAATATACTGCTGCGGCGTGCAGCCCGATCCATATAAGTATACTGCTGCGGCGTGCAGCCCGATCCACATAATATATCAGTCATCCTCACTATTGGGTTCTCAACCCCTCTCAGTCAATATAACTTCGCCCCTTGAGCATACTAAGATAAGATAGGGATTCCAGTCCTCATATTACTCTCATTTTGGTTTAGCCATTTCAAAGCCAGTTCATGTTTTATTAAACAGTTAGAAACATGACTGAGGGTGTGAATTTTAACAAGTGAAGTGAGGTCAATCAGTACAAATGCCCCTACGGGTTCTACAGGTCGGCACAAGGCCCCAAACATGGCTACTAGCCCAAACTATAATGATATTAATTAAGCCTCAGTCAAAAATACAGTAGAATCATCAATCGGGATGGACCAAGTCCAAATCCCCCGCAGTAATGGACCCTACGCTCGACGTGCATCGTGTGTCTCACCTCAACATAGCACTACGTTGTGCAAATCCGGGGTTTCAAACCCTCAGGACATCATTTATAACCATTACTCACCTCAAGCCGGCCAAAGTCCTAGCTCGCTATGCCCTTGCCTCGCAAATCAACCTCCTCGCACGTCGAATCTTGCCAAAACCACAACGAATACATTACAGTAGGCTAAGGGAATATAACCCAATCGAAAAGACTCGAAAAACATCGAAATTCACGAAGTTGACAAAACCTGAGCCCGGGCCCACTTCTCGAAAAATCAAAAAATTAACATTATCGGATTCCTTATCTCGCCACGAGTCTATACATATCAAAATTACAAAAATCGGAGTCCATTTGACCCCTCAAATTCCACTTTGAAATACCAAATTCCCAAGCCCTAGCTTTACCCTCTTTTGATGAATTTCCACAAATTTCAATGCAAATTGTACCACTAATTCATGTATTTAAGCCAAGGAACTCACCTCCAATCATACCTAGTCAAAATCCCCTTCAAATTCCGTCCAAGAGCTCTCAAGGTCGATCAAAAATGGTGGAAATGGACTTAAGCTCGCGGAACAAAATAAGCTTTAAAACCCTTCTGAGAACAGTGATTTTCGCATCTGCGGTTCCTTTACCGCATTTGCGGCTACCGCTTCTGCTGTTATAATTCCGCTTCTGCGGATCTTCATTAAACCAACGACCGCTTCTGCGGTCCCCTATCCGCATATGCGGACCCCGCTTTTGCGGATACTTGTCCGCTTCTGCGGAAGCACCAAGGCCTCACCTTTACGCACTTGCGACTATTCTACCGCATATGCGGCCTCGCAGATGCGACTTCCCTACCGCATCTACGGATCCTTCCATCCGGGCTAATGACTGCACCTGCGATCTTTCTTCCGCTATTGCGCAACCGCATCTGCGGTTCCTTTTCCGCAGATGCGAAAATACCAGAAACCAGGCATACCAATAATCTCATAAGTCCAAATTTCATCCCGGTGGCTATCCGAAATCACCCCGAGGCCCCCGGGACCTCAACCAAAAGTGCCAATCCATCTTAAAACATCATTCAAACTTGCTCCAATCATCAAAATACCACAATTAACACCAAAACCTCAAATTACATCGGATTCAAGCCTAAGTTTTTCCAAAACTTCCGAATTACGCATTTGATCAAAAACCCTACCGAATGATCTGAAATTTTGCACAGACATCCAAAATCACCTAGTGAAGCTACAGCAACTCTCGGAATCCCATTCCGACCCTTGGATAAAAATCTCACCTAACAACCGGAATTCGCTAAAATACTAACTTCGCCAATTCAAGCCTAATTCTACACCGGACCACCAAAATCAATTCCGATCACACTCCTAAGCCACAAATCATCCCCCGAAGCTAACCAAATTACCAGTAATCACATCCGACCCTCTAACTCATAAGTCAACATCCGGTTGACTTTTCCAATACAACCCTTCCTTAAAGAGACCATGTGTCTCATTTCCATCCACAACCAACCCAATTCAACTCATTCACCCAAGACTCCTATAATTAAACGTACGGAAGCAGAAAATGGGGAAAACGGGGCGGTAACTCACATGACGACGGGCTGGGTCGTCACAGATTCTTTACTTACTTCTTCCAATCTATTTCATCTTTTTACAATATTTCATCCTAGAATCTTGGGGTTTTCATGGGAAATTGGGTGTTTTTGGGTAGAGTTTAGGAATTTCGAAATTTGGGGATTTAGACCTAAAATTGAGGTCGGATTTCAAAACCAATTGCATATTTGGGCTCGTGGGTGAATGAGTAATCGGGTTTTGGTCGGAACTTCGAGTTTTGACCAAGCGGGCCCGGGGTCGGTTTTTGACTTTTTGGGGAAAATGTTAGGAAATCTATAATTATGCATGGGAATTGAGTTCTTTAGCATTTAATGATGTTATTAAGTTAATTATGACTAGATACATGCGGATTGGAAGTGGAACCGAGAGGTAAAACAGTAATTGAGGCTTGATTTTTTTGGCCGTGGAATCGAGGTAAGTGTTTGGTCTAACCTTAGCTTGAGGGAATAGGTGTCGTTGTCTTATTTGCTACGTGTTTAGTTGCTGAGTATGATGTATAGGTGTGGTGATGAGTATCTATACGTTTTTGTCGGGTCATAGCATGCAAATAAGTCTTATACTTGTAACCATTGTGTCTCTTATCACGTATTATTCTTGCTTAAGCTGGTTACTCTTCATGTTGAACAAGTTTGGTTATATTTTCTTGTTATTGGGTAATTGTTGAGTATTGACTCAAGTTGAGACTTACATTGTGAATTTAACTGTTGAAACGAGATTGGTTATAGCTGATTCCCTTGCCGGGATGTTGTTATTTCTATTGTTTGGGTGAGGAAGAGTGTAAAGCACGAAGGGTGATGCCGTGCACGGTATTGTGAGAGAGTGTTAATGCATGAAGGGTGATGCCGTGCCATATTTCTGTGAGTGTTAATGCACGAAGGGTGATGCCGTGCCGCATCTGTTGATTTTTATTGTGAGGGCGAGAGTAAAAGCACGAAGGGTGATGCCGTACACGTGTTACTTTTCTATCATTTCTGTTGGTTCAAAGTTTGATATTTACCTTACATCTTTACTTTATTACTGTCAGAATTTGATATTCCCCTCAGCATGTTTCCCTTCCTATCTTTATCTGTTAAATTTCTGTTATTATTGTTTCTCGTATATGATTTAAGTGCACAGGTTTATATTGCTGTCGTGTCCTAGCCTCGTCGATACTTCACCAAGGTTAGGCTCGAAACGTACCAGTACATGGGGTCGGTTGTACTGATACTGCACTCTGCACTTTCTGTGCAAATTTCGATGCTGGACCTCGTGAGTAGAGTTGATGTTGCTGCCTTCAGTCCACGGGAGACCCAAGGTAGATCTGCCGGCGTTCGCAGACCTTGGAGTCCCCCTTTCTTCTATTTTAGTTTTTCCCGTCTTTTTCTATTTCGAGAACAGATGTATTTCTTTTAAACCAATGTTTGTAGAATTTTTTAGACGTTCGTGGATTGTGACACCAGATCATTGGGGTAGTCATGTATTAGAATTGTTGAACTGTTATAACACTTCCGCACTTTATCTCTGTTTGGAATTAGCTATTATTTAATTCTGTTCTGGTTAATAACTAATGTGATAAAACTGTATTTGTCGGCTTGCCTAGCTTTCAAGAGTAGGCGCCATCACGATCCCTACGGTGGGAAATTCGGTCGTGACACAAATCTCTCTAAGACTTTCTCCAAGTACTTCTTTTGGGTTAGGAATAACATGTTGGCTCATCGGTCTCTTTTGATCTCCATGCCAAGGATTTTCTTAGCTGCTCCAAATCTTTCATCTCAAATTCACTTTTATGAGGACTTTTCAATTTGTGAATTTCTATCAAATCCTTAGCAACAACGAGCATGTCATCAACATATAGTAATAAGTACACAAATGAACCATCATTTAACTTCCGAAAGTAAACACAACTATTATACATGCTCCTCGAATAACTATGACCAACATAAATGAATCAAACCTTTTGTACCATTATCTTGGAGACTGCTTTAATCCGTACAAGGATTTCTTCAACAAGCAAACATGATCTTCTTTTCCTTCAATTTCAAATCCTTCGGGTTAATGCATGTATATTTGTTCCTCAAGTTCGCCATGTAAGAAAGATGTCTTAACACCAAGCTGTTCTAATTCAAAATCATACATGCAACTAAGGCAAACAAGACATGAATAGAGCTATGTTTAACAACATGTGAGAAAATATCATTAAAATCAACTCGTTGTACCTGACTATAGCCCTTTGCAACTAATCATGCCTTATACCTCGCATCTTCAACCCTTGGAATGCCATCTTTTTTCTTGAAGACCAATTTGCATCCAACAATTCTCTTTCCTGATGGCGTCTTCACAAGAGACCAAGTACCATTCTTGTGGAGATACTCAAAATTTTCATTCATTGCAATTAGCCACTCGGCTGAATCAGCACCAGAAGCTGCTTCTGAATATTTTGATGGTTCTCCAATTTCTTCAGTTTCCTGTGCAACTGGAAAAGCAAATGCAACATAATCTCCAAACCTTAATGGAGATACTGAATTAAGGGAGACCAAGTACTATTCTTGTGGAGATACTCAATTAGCCACTTGGTTGAATCAGCACCAGAGACTGCTTCTGAATATTTGATGGTTCTCCAATTTCTTCAATTTCCTGTGCAACTGAAAAAGCAAATGCAACATAATCTCCAAACCTTAATGGTTGTTTACTTTCTCTTCTTGGTCTATGTTTGGCTATAGAATACTCCTCTTATTCCGATTCAACTTCAAGAGTCGCAATTTCAAGAATTTCAGCTTCTGGCCCAACTTTAGGAGTTGTAACTGTATTTTGCTCCAAAGTTGGTGAGCTTGGCTCAGAAGGAATGCCAATCTCAACCCCCACCTGCTTTTGTGTACTCTTCCCTTTATCTGTATTACAAGAACTAGAAGACTCTTTTCTGGAATGTAACATAGAGAATTCATCAAAGGTTATATCTCTGCTAATTATAAATTTTGGTGCCATGGGATCAGGATACCATAGTCGGTATCCTTTCACCCAATATGCATACCCAGGGAAAATGTAACTTTTAGCCCTTGGCTCTAATTTTCCATTATTTACATGCATGTATGCAGGGCAAGCAAATATATTTAAATCAGAATAATTAGCAGGAGTACCTGACCATATTTCCTCTGGAGTCTTAAAGTTTCAGGGTACAGAAGGAGCACGATTGACAATATAACAAGCTGTAGAGATGGCTTCTGCCCAAAAGTCGTTTGTCAACCCACCATTTGAAATCATGCGGCTAGCCTTTCCAAAAGAGTTCTATTCATCCTTTCTTCCACACCATTTTGTTGAGGTTTCACTCACAATACGGTGTCGAACAATTCCTTCATTCTTGCAAAATTTGTTGAATTCATCATCACAAAATTCCAAGTCATTATCTGTTCTAAGCCGCTTAACCCGTTTTCCTGTTTGCTTCTTAATCAAAACTTTCCATTGTTGAAAATTTAAGAAAAAATCACTTTTATTTTTCAGGAAATAAACCCAAACTTTCCTTGAATAATCATCGATGAAAGTTAACATATACATGACACTACCTTTTGATAGGGTACGTGAAGAACCTCAAAGATCTGAATGAATGTAATCCAAAGTACCTTTGGTTCTATGAATTGCTGGAGATTTGAAGCTGATTCTTTTTCTGCTTCCCAAACACACAATGTTCACAGAACTACATATTTACGGTAGTTTGGCCACATAAGAAACCTCTTTTGTTGAGGATGAAAATACTTTTTTTCACTCATATGCCCCAATCTCATATGCAATAATTTGTTGATGTCAGAATCGGATTTATCTGATGTCGGATTTTTCTTTTCTGTATGCTTTTCTTTGTTTTTTTAATTTAGAGCATTCAGAAATAATGTAACCTTTCTTATGACATTGTTTGCACATGACATTTTTGTATCGGGATTTTGACCTTGATTTAGCTCTCTCACTACTTGAATCTTTCTTATTGGATCTACCTCTTATGGACAAGCCTTCCCCTTGGTTCCCACTAGTTTTCCCAGTAATATCTCTATCTATTTGTTCTTTTGATATCAAAATATATTTGATATTTTTATAAGAGATATTAACCTTTCCATAAAGCATAGTATCTCTTATATATTTAAGCGACTGGGGTAAGGAAATAAGTAATAACACATCTTGATCCTCACCTTTGATTTTAGCATCTATGTTTACTTATATCCATAAGAAGAGAATCAAAAGTATCAAGAAGTATAAGTATAGAGGTACCTTCAGCCATACGAAAAGTGTAGAGTTTTGCTTTAAGTAAAGCCTGCTTTCTATTATTTTTTCATATATAGGGTTTCAGCTTTTCCCATATGCCTTTGGCTGAGCTTTCTGTAGCAACTTCACGCAAAACCTCATTTGAGAGATTTAAAATAATACATGCTTTTGCCTTTTTGTCAATGACGGCAAACTCCTCGTCCGCCATTTTATTCGGCTTCTTCTCCTTTCCTTGCAGTGCCAAATCTAAGCCATCCTGAATTAGTATATCTTCCTTCTTTAATTGCCACATTCCAAAATTTGCACATCGATCAAATTTCTCAATATAAGTCTTTGTTAAAGTCATATTGACTACTGAAACAAACCCGATTAGATCCGACTCTGATACCAATTTATTAGGACCGGGAACCCGGATAGTGCGAAATTTAGCGAAACAATGTTATAATGACAATAACAAAGACAATGCAAGTTGATAACAATGACAATTAAAGCATATAAAGAAGACACATTTAACTTGGTTCGGTAAAAGTGACCTACGTCCACAAGCAGAGAGGAGCAAATTCACTATACCAATAAGAGTAAAAAATTAGAGTGAATGCTATAATTAATCCCAAATACCCCCGAAAAAATAAACCTTACAAGATAACTCCAAAGAAAGGGGATCACACGCTAAACCCAACCGAAGCGACCGTGCGCGCCTAGAGAGAGAAGCTCTGGCGATTCTGGGCGATTTGGAGGCGACTAGAGAGAGAAAGCTCGTCCATGGCCGCGCCGGCCACTGCCCAGCCTTCAATGGAGGTTGGGCAGTCGTCTTTCAATCCTAAACCACTCCCCCAAATAGCTTCTAACCCTAATCCAATCCAAAACTACGCAAAACTGCTCCAGCCACAAGCATTTAATGCTCCCATGCACGTAAATAGCATAAACCTAAAACCAGTCGAGCTTTTACATGGAGAACCAATGGTGAGATGGAAGAAATCAGAGGTTAAAAAATCAATCATACAACAAGGATTTCATCTAGCAGTCCTGGGCAAATTCTCATATGGAAAACCTGTGATCCAAGAGTTGAGGAAGGCAATTCCAATTCAATGTGAGCTTAAGGGATCATGTTTAGTTGGATTGATTGAAGATTCACATGTTTTGATTAAGTTATCATTTATGGAAGATTATATTCACTTATTATCTAAGCCAGCATTTTATTTGAAAGCTCAAGGTGAATTCTGGCAGATGAGATGCACAAAGTGGAGTCCATGGTGGTCTCCTGATGTTGAGACACCAATTGCAATCGCTTGGATATCTTTTCAGGACCTTCCTCCTAATTTTTTTGGTAAGGATTTTGTATTTTCTTTAGCTAATGCAGTAGGTAGGCCATTGCATGTTGATTTGGCTACTCAAAATGGCACAAGGCCTAGCTGTGCTAAAGTTAAGGTGGAAGTAAACCTACTTGCAACACTGCCTCAAAGAATTAAAATTATAGAGGAAGCTGATAAAACTGGGCCTGAGGAGTCTAAATGGATCAAAATAAGGTATGATTACATGACTAAGTATTGCAAGACATGTAAGAAGCAAGGTCACAATGAAGAGGAATGCCGGGTAATTCATCCAGAATTGCACAATAATGTTAGAGGGGATGACAAGGTTCAAGGTAAGGAGAGGGCAGTATTGGTGAGTAGTGATGCGACTGGGACAGCTGCAAATTCAACCAAGGTGATATCAAGTGGAAAAGTGGTTGGGAAGTCTACTAATAACAATGCTAAGTAGGAGTGGATGCAAGCTAGAAAGAATAAGTATCAAAGAGATAGGAGAGGCTACATTATTGAGGAGACAAACGAGAAGGAAGATAGCAAGGGCAACGGAAAGGCTAAGGAGGAGGCAGTGATGTCTAAAAACAAATTTGAAACTTTGGAAGTTGAAGAAGATGTTCAACCAATCTTGATAATTACGGATGGAAATGTAGATGGCAAGGACAAGAATAAAAGGAAGGAGCAAGTATTTAAAGGAACTAGCAAGGTACAACAACAAGAACATAAGGAGAAAGGTAGGGATCAATCTCCTAATCCTACTTCTAATGGGATTAAGGGTGGTGATTCAAGGAAGCTGCTGGACAAGGAAGGTGGAATTACTACTCTAAATAAGGAAGAATGCGAGAAGAGTAAAGAAGGAAGCTGTGGACAAAGTAAATAAGGAAAGGCAGGAAAGTCTTCAAAAGGAAAATTTGAATCCTACTTCTCTAGGGATTCAGTCTTCACATATGGGAGCCCAAGCTGTTGCTCCATCGACTGCTCCTAGTTCTATTGATACTAGGGTTGATGATGAAACTAAAAAAGAGTCTACTATTGATTGGGTGCATAGAAGGTTTGGGACAAATAAGGAGGAGCTAAGACAATGTAATGTGACTACCAATCATTCATGCCAAGAAATTCCTTCCCAAACGTATGAGGATGCTGGGCAACTGGAGGATGGTAATGAAGTTAATTCAAAGAAGGCTTTATGGAGTGATGAAGTAGAGGTAATGGAAGCTGAATTGAGTTCAAAATACACAACAGCAGGCAAAGAAAATAGGGACATTATGCAGCTCCAAAAAACTGGCAAACATGGAGAAGCTACAGTAAACCCTAGCAGTTCAAAAACTAGGGTTGACTATATTTCGAGTTCTATGGAGCACAAATCAGGAAAATAAATTGGAGGTGATAAAGGAACATCAAAGGAAACAGGAAACCAATATGGATCAGCTCAAGCATCATTGAGCAAAAAGAAGGGCAATGGAACATTAAACCCTAGCAAAACTGGGGAGATTTTGGCATTTATTGATGGGGTTCCTGTGTATGCATTGGATAAGGGACTTGATGAGGGTGTTCCTATAGAGGTTAGGAAGGAACCAGTGGGCCAAGATCAACAAACAGTCCATGGGAAGGAGGTTGATCCCAATGGAACAGTAACTTCTAGCTATCTTGCTACAGTAAATCCTAATCTAGGATCTGTGTATGAGCTACAATTCAGATTGATGCAGGAGAATTTGGGGAATATGGAAAAGAGTTCAGAGATACATGAAGCATCTTTGGCACCTTACGAACCAGTTGAACAAGCAATTGTTACAAGGGAACTTGGGGAACTTGAATCAATGCCTGTGGCATGCGCATCAGGAACTGGATCACTAATGCAGATTCAAGTTAATGTGCCATTGAAGATGCCAAATCAGGTACTACATGACATTATTACTCATAAGGAGCTTCCAGATGATATACAAAACACTTTGATTGATCAATAAATACAATTGGAGGGGGAAGAAGATGATGAATCTACAACTGAAAATTTTAGAGCTGTTGCAAGGGAGGGGTATTTATCTCCTAAATCAGTAGCTAGAAGTGGAAATAAAGGGAAGAAAACACAACCTAAAGAGACACAACCACCTACTAGAATTTTGCCCAGGAGGGGAACTTCTACATCAACCAGATGATGATCAAAACTCTTATATGGAATATAAGGTCTGTTAAAACTCAACAGGCCTTTCAGAGGGTTATTAATATGCAAAAGGAACATGGCTTCTTCATTGTAGCACTCATGGAGCCATTTAAAAAGAAGAGGTTCATTCAAAATTATAGAAGGAGACTAGGTATGGAAGCTGCAATTTCTAATGTGAATAGAAAGATTTGGTTATTTTTTGATGCTGTGGTGGAATGGGATCTGTTGATTGACACTGAGCAAAAAATGACAATCAGAGTGTACCATCAAGATCTTGGTAAGTACATTATGATGACTTTTGTATATGCTAAGTTTTGTGCTTTGGAGAGATTGGAACTGTGGGATAATCTTTATTATTTGGCTAGTGACATGGAGTTGCCATGGCTAGTCGGGGTGATTTTAATGTTGTGCTTGGAGAGGATGAGAAGATAGGTGGACTTCCAGTGTATCGCCCAGAGTATGAAGACTTTGCATTCTGTGTCAACTCTTGTGGCTTGTTTGATCTTGGGTACAAGGGTAGTCCTTTCACATGGTGTAATGGGAGGCCAAATGAGGAGTGCATTTTCAAAGGACTTGACAGAATTCTTGTAAACTTGCCTTTTCAAACACTGTTTCCTACAATAGAGGTGGAGCACCTTATTAGAACAGGATCTGATCATGCACCACTATTGATGAGCTGTGGACAGGAAGCTATGAAGTTTGTTAAACCATTCAAGTTCTTGAACTTTTGGGCAAAGCATGAAACCTTTCTAGATGTGGTGAGGCAGAATTGGATGGTTGACTTTATAGGAGATCCTTTCTTGATGTTTAAGCAGAAATAGAAGAGGATTAAGATTGCTCTTTCAAAATGGAGTAAATTAACCTATGGGGATATTTTCAAGCAGCTGGCTATCAGGGAGGATGTGGTGAGGATTAAAGAGATGCTATTTGAGGAGGATCCTACAATAGAAAATAGAATTGTACTTCAACAAGCTCAAGCTGAGCTAAAGAAGTACTTGAGCATTGAGGAACAATACTGGAATCAAAAGGCAGGTATGACTTGGTTTGAGGAAGGAGATAGGAATGCAAGGTTCTTCCATAATTGTGTCAATAGGAAGAGGCAAAAGCTAAAATTGAAAAGGATCAAGAATAGTGATGGTTCATGGATTGAAACTCAAGACAAATTATCTGAGGCTGTAGTGGAGTTTTTCCAGAAGCAATTCACTAAGGAGGGGATCTTGGAAGCTTTGAGTTATTGAATAATGTACCTACAATGGTGACAAGGGAGCAGAATTTGGAATTATGTAGATTGCCTACTATGGATGAGGTAAAGGCTGCTGTTTTTGCATTGAGTAGTGAAAGTGCAAGTGGTCCAGATGGTTTTTCTGGCCTGTTCTTCCAAGCATGCTGGGATATTGTGGGGGAAGATATTCATACATTGTTAATTGTGTTCTTTGAGGGCAGTCCATTGCCTAAGTCTATAACACATACTAACCTTGTTTTATTGCCTAAAAAGCCTCAAGTTCAAACATTCTCTGACCGTAGACCTAGCATCTTGAGTAATTTTATTAACAAGGTGTTCTCAAGGGTGGTTCAAGATAGACTTGAAAAGATACTGCCTTCCTTGATATCATTAAACTAATCTGCTTTTCAAGGGAAGGAGTATCTTTGAGAATATTTTGTTGACTCAAGAGATTGTTACTGATATAAGACTAAGAGGTAAGCCTACTAATGTGGTGATCAAATTAGAAATGGTCAAGGCATATGATAGGGTGTCTTGGAAATATTTGATGCATGTTTTGAGGAAGATGGGGTTTGCAGAATGTTTTATCAACATGGTTTGGAATCTCATTGCTAACAATTGGTATTCAGTAATGGTTAATGGACAAGCTTCTGGCTTTTTTCATTCAACAAGGGGTGTGAAGCAAGGTGACCCTCTCTCACCAGCTTTATTTATTCTTTCAGCAGAAGTTTGTCAAGATCATTGAATAAGTTGTTTGAAGATAGACAGTTCAGGGGTTTTGGTATGCCAAAATGGTCTGATCCATTGAATCATCTAGCCTATGCAGATGATACTATCATCTTTGCATCTGCTGATCCTTACTCCCTTCAGAAGATAGTTAATGTTTTGGCTTTGTATGAGAGCACTTACGAGCAGATGATCAATAAGGCAAAGAGCTCTTTCTATATGCACTCAAAGGTTGCTGGAGATCTGGGGAATGCAGTAGCTACCATCACTGGTTTTTCTAAAGGTAGTTTTCCATTTACCTACCTTGGATGTCCAATTTTTTATACAAGAAGAAGGAAGGACAATGACTTGATCCAGAAGGTGAAGGCAAAGTTACACTCATGGAAAGGGAAACTGTTATCTTATGGAGGAAAGGCTACCTTGATTTCAAGTGTTCTACAAAGTATACCAACACACATCCTGTTAGTCTTAGATCCACCTGACAATATGATAGAACATCTCCATAAAACTTTTGCAAGATTTTTCTGGAGCAATAAGGAAGAAGGGAGGAGTAGACATTGGACAAAGTGGCTCAATCTATGTCTTCCTAAGGAGGAGGGGGGAGTAGGTTTCAGATCATTATTTGATGTTTCAAAGGCTCTATTTGCAAAGCTTTGGTGGAGATTTAGAACTTCTAAATCCTTATGGTCCAACTTCATGTGGAACAAGTATTGTAAGAAGGAACTACCTACTGTGGTTCAGTTTGGCGAGGGATCACATGTTTGGAGGAAAATATTGGAGGTACAATCATCTTTCATTCGTTTCATGAGTTGCATCTGAAGGAAAAACATTACTCAATATGGACAAATCTCAAATACCTAACCTTAGAGGTAGGATTGCCAAAAGGAAAGCACCTGACTGATGTACAAACTAACCTGTGCATTGCCAAATCCTTTTCTTGCATTATCCTGGACATTGTTGGATGGCTTCTCAGTGGTATTAGCATGTTATCATGCTCAGTCTGGGGGTGATTCAGCAGTTTTCAGAATAGTTTCTTATAAAGGTATGGCAGGAACATCTGTAGGATATCAAGGTATATCAGTACACTTTACATACATTATTCCTACAATGGAGTCTTCTGCAATTGTGTTGTTTGGTATCTTTTTCTGTATATCTTTGGGATGTTACTCAGTTGTATTAGCATGGTATCATGCTCAATCTGGGGACATGCTAGGGATATATAGACATGTTAACACAATGCAGCTAGGATTGCTGCAGTTTCTAATGCTTATGGACAAAAGAATTGTGTCTTGCATAGCCTTAGTATTGTCCTTACAGTCTGAGGCAATGTGCAGTCCAATGTTGTTGATTTATTTAGAGGCTCAAAACTGGATTTCAATGTGGCTAGGTTACAGGCTCATGACTCTCTATGAGTTTGATCTAGCATTCTGGACATCACACAATAATATGTTGTCACACTATTCATTAGCTCTATTACAGTTGGTATTGTGCTTTCATTTCTCAGTGGTATTAGTGTGCTTACACACTCATTCTGGGGATGGTAGTGCAGTATTCATCATAAGTTTGAGGTGTAAGCAGGTGTCAAGTTCAGTTCAATCATATGGGATCATCATTCATGCTTGCAAGTCATTGTTTGCTTCAGTACTGTGGAATTGCTGCTTGGAATCCTTAATTGCATATACCCTTCATACCCTGGCGCTTGGTGAGAGCTTGATAGGTGCTACTTGGTATCTGAAATGGGCATTAGGATTCACACACATCTACAGGAGAAAGAAGCATTCAGTTGGTCATGTTGTAATAGATAGGTATACTAGTTGGTTAGCCTTCCTAGTAGTTATTATTTTCATGCTTACGTTAATTGGTTTTGGACATCTTGTAAATTTTGGACCCAGTTTTGGGCTGTTTTATTTATATATTAGTCAGTAGGCAGCCTGCCTAGTGGTATATTTGCCAAAAAAAAAAAAGAAAGGGGATCACTCAAGTATTTTCCAACACTCAACTCTTTTACAAGCAACTCTCAATAAAGGGGGAGAGTAAGAAACAAGAAATGAAGACTCAAATCTTGTTAGTGTGTTGAAAATGAACGAATCGTCTTTCCTTTACAAAAAAGCTCTGGCCTCCAAGCTGTGTAAAAAAAAAGATACAACTCTTGCAAATGATATCCACCACACAATTCAATACTTTGGCCCCAAAGAATATTGTCATCAAAGTCTACTTGCAAATATGCTTATGCTTACGTGAGATGGACTTTACTAGCCAAAATTTTGGCCATATTACACATTAAATATTCATTCCTTTTTGCTTCACTTTTAAATTTATTATAACCAGTAGCTTAGAGTTCTTTTACGACGTCTGAAGAGTTCTGCGGCTTTTGGTATGCCAATGTTTCACCCTGTGACTATTGTATCCTTATTGAACACAATCGCAAAACAAACAAGCAGCCTTATATAAAGCAAAAAATTGAACGGGTAAATAGAAAAAAGAGACACAACCTTACTCTTTGAAATTCACTAATGTTTGTAGGGTAGTAAGTTGGTACTGGACCTCCTCATAATATACCTTAGTTTTACAGCAAACTGGATTAATATCAAGAGTTAGTAGGAGCATTGCTTCTGAGAGACTAAGAATAGAGCACTAAGCTCAGCTATACAGGATGATTGCCAAATGAGGGTACATGACAATTGCTATAGCTAAACCAAGTTCAACCTGTAACTAGTGGCTGAGCCACATCGATCCAAGGGTGGTTAATTGAATCCCCTTTACCTAAAATACACGTTACATATATAGGTGAAGATCTTTTTGTGTACACATATCAATTCTTGACTCTATTTAGTTCATGAAAAGCTTCCATTGTAGTGGCTAAAGGAGGTTCATAAATATTTTTAGGTCAGCTGTTACACTTTAGTATTTTTTGAATCCCTTTTGTCTCTAATCCTGCCTTAGCATTGGATTTTTTTGACAAGGAACATCTCTTCATAGGATTTACTATCCTGATGCGCTCTACCTACCCCTAGTTATTACTCCATATGACAGGGCACTCAAATGGTCATTGGTAGAAAAGATTAAAGTCTCCACCTATGCTGTAATCACAGTGGAATATGCCTTGTAATTCCCCCACCAATTCAGTGGAATATTTTTTTTCCCAATTTTTCTTCAATTTTGACAGTCAAAGTTTAGAAATATTTGATGGAGACTAAAATTGCTGACTTTTGACAAACTTAAAGGACCAAAACTGTTCAAGAATATATTTAAAGGATTATTTTAAATCCCCAAAACATAACAACCCATTGTTGTCATTGTTTCGACTATATACAACAAAATATGACCCAAAATGACAAAATTAATTAAAGAGAAAGGCATAAAAAAGAGAGATCATCCTCCTTAAAAATCCATTGTAAGAAAATGTCGAGGAAAAACGGAAAGGAAAAAAAAAAGAAACCATACTTTTTGTTCCATAAAAATTTAAATATAGAAAAAATTAACTCACCCATGGTGGGTGGCTCAGTTACATAAGGACAGTTATATTCAAGGTTCCTCTAATAAAAGGAAAATATTTGGATATCCTGTGAGTGATAGTAGCATATAAGTTTTGAGAAACTTATTTGTTTGACAAAGAGTAAAGAAAACAAACAGTAGCAAAGTAGAGAATTTTTACCTCAAAAACACAGCCGGGAGACAGAAGAAAATATGTGGGATTGAAAGTAAAAGCATATTTGTTCTCACAGTTTGTTGTGTCTAATATCAGCAAAAGCTGCAGAGCACATATTCTTTTATGTTGAAGGAAGCTTCAAACTTACCTTCAGTTTATTCCTGACCAGAATATAGGGATTATGGAATATCAACCTATAAGTGTTGATCATATATCTGAGCTTTGACCAAATCTTAAGCTCAAAATTGAAGTGGATGCAAATTGGTTGAGAATCAAATATCAGTTTGATTGCAAGTTGACCATCAAAACCTTCAGAGATGTGTTACTGCATAGGACTCTCAACTATCAGTGCTTGTGTACTTGGTAATAAATTTGCAAGATTATAAAGAAAATGATGAAAAAGAGAAAAATGTCATAGCGCAAGCTCATGACACGTATTGTCACTATTGACTCAATCAATCTCATGTAGTTATCCCTCAGTTTAAGCCACATCGAACAGAAAATTGCGTGTACCATGTGAACTCGTGCTTAGTATTATATAACACCCCACTTTCCCCTTCCTTTTCGATGTAAAGATTTGCCTGAAGTGTTATATGCATACCTTTAGTATGATTTATGGGTATAGGCAGATGCATCGGGGAGTTAAGCAGGTGCAACAACAATTTCTTTGGCATATTAAGCCTTCTAAATATGATGGTTTCCACATGATACTCCATTCAATTTGGCTCAACAGAGTTTCCGAAATAAATGTACATACACACTAGAGGTTGTAGACTTAAAGCTGAAATAATAATATTATATGAGGAGTTGTCCAATTGTTTTCCATACATAGGCTTGAGTAAGAGCATTATCAATATTGTTGCAATAATGAACATTTCTCCCCCTCTCTTCAGGTCTCTCTAAGGTGTGAAGTATTTTTGTATATTTCACTGGCAAAACTGAGGTGCAGGTAGAGCTCAGTAAATGTTATGAATCCTAAATACTTATTCGGTTAATGTTGTCAAATTGATTCATTTTTGGGTTATATGCAGCAGAGGGATGTTTCTTGAAACCATTGGGACTTGGGAGTAACAGGACATAAGAATGTGATCCCGCCATAATACCTGATAATTTTCATCCTCCATATTTTAGTCTTTTGAACTGGACATATTTTGCTGTTTTCATCTTAGAAAATGAAATTTCAAACTTAAAGTATATACATCCTTTCCATCTCTGAGGAAAAGTACCTAGAGATAAAAGAAGACTCAAACAGGTAAGAAAGCATTGCATTTGGCATGCTGACCCGATCCTACAAAGTGTGATCTAACATATGATTCTTCACTCTGCCTTGTACAACAGTGTTTTACGACTACCTGAATGATGACTGATGAATTATAGTTGCAGTAAATATAAAATCAAAGAGAACAAGGTAAATTTGATCCTCTGGAGCTGGTTCTTTCACTTGTTGAATATTACTGAGCTGCCAAATTTAGTAGATGTGGTACATTAAGCCAAACAGAAAGAAGTTTCAAGCTTATCTCTTGGAAACAAGTAAAGTAGTGATCTTTAAGTTGGAAACATTCAATTCATTTCAGACAATTATTAGAAATAGAATAAGCAGTAACTAGTGAACTGAGGGGGTAAGAGCAGAAAACTAGGAGATAGTTTTCAGAATTGCATCAGATATTCATAGTGTTAAAGGGTTTGCATTAGATATTCATTCATTTTGCTTCAATTTAGCTAGTGTACTATAATCAGTAGATTAGTGTTCTTATAAGATTTGTGAAGAGTTCAGATAAGATTTGTTGCGGCCAAACGCACACGCAAGTATACGCAGTCATCAAGTAATAAAGTGACTAAAAGTCGGATGTCGATCCCACGAGGACTTGTGATTAACTATTAACTAAGTTAGACTATCCTAATTATCTATACAAAAATTAAACCTATAAGTATTTGATTCTAAACTAATTAAAATAAATAAAAATAAGTAATGAACTTTGAACAAAGAAAGAGCAGATTTTTATGATATCAATGTAATGAAAACGATCTAAGGTTACGGGCTATCTAACATTCCTATTGTATTCTTCAATTGAATTGACTAACTAATTTATCTAGTTTATTGGTTGACAGGGTTAATATTGCTCATAAGAATCTGTCGAGTTCTTACTCTCTTATTCAAGCTAACTCAATGCCTATATGTCTATGGAATTAAGATTAACAAGAATGCAGTCACAATTCCTGTATTTCAACCAAGCAAGGCAATTGGATATATGTCTATCCCAATTGCTAATCCGTTCCCCGAGGCCCAGGTTCAAGAACTTGCTCTACTCAATCCTATATGCAATCTAGAATTCCCACTTTCGAGTTCAATTCGAGATTCATAGATAGTATTCAATTGGTGATCAAGCAATCAAATAATTAAGTGCAGGATTGAATAAATAAACCAATATGATAAACTAAGAAATCAAAATCAATATCCGAATAACAATAGTCATGAAAGAACCACAACCCTAGAACGTGAAGTTTAGCTCCACATAGACATGGTAGCAAAACAACAAATCATACAAAGAAACATAAAAAGACTAAGTTTGGTGGAAGAAAAGATGAAACCCAGCCTCCACGGCGGCTCTGTGCTCTTCCATGGTCAAAATTACTCTAAAAACGTTCTCCCATGTATATATACCAAGTTGGGTCGGGCCCAAATAATTATACCTTCTCCAATGTGAAAAAGGACACTTTTCCAGGGTGACTAGCGCGAGCTCGCGCATGACTTCTGACATTCTGCCTCCAGCTCCTTAACTCGCGCGACTTCGCGCTAACTTCGCACGTTCGCGCATTTTTTACCCTGTTCCGTTCCGAATTTGGAAAAACGTAAAACATGAAATTTGTAGACCATTGAGTCAACTTTCCATCCATATATTGTGGACCTAAAATGGAGTTCTGAGCAAAAATTTATATCTATTTTACTAGATAGTGCGAAATCTACCTACTGAAGTCTTTGTTCGCTCTAACTATCATCCGTTGACCCCCAAACATGATCCCGGCTTAATTCCTTGAACTTTTACTCAGATTTCAAAGCTCCAAATCACTTGAATTCATTCCATAACATCTACATAGCTCGGAATCACTCCTACAAGGCATAAAACACACCATTAGTGCAAAACACTAGCGATTAAAGCTCAAACTCAATTTAAGTGCAGTAAATTAGAGTGTAATAAACGACTAAAATACGCAATTATAGCCTATCATCATCTCACAATGTAACTATTGTAGCCTGGTTGAACATAATCTTAAAACATGTGTGTACTTGAATAGATCTATGCATGTTAGAAGAGACGGGATGAACCTGATGAATGAGACTTCACTTACATCCTTATCCCATATTCCCATTTAGATAGTTTTCTGTTGTTAGGTTGTGTTAGTTCATAGTCTATGGCTTTCTCTTTTAGATAGCTAGCTATGTCAAGGCTGGCTATGGTTATGTAATGCTGTTACTTGTGTGATTAATAGAAATATGTTAGTCATCCTTTTAGGTATATCGCACATTGGGAAGGGAGAAAAAGGAAATGATATGTAAGACAGAGCACAAGTTCATGGTAGGCGTATTTTTGCGCGTAGCTCAAGGGGCAAAAACATGATAGCGCAAGCCTCTCCCTCTTGTTTAGCTAAAAAGAGAACCTAAACAGGAAGAATAAGTGGGGAGAAATAGGACTACTTACATTGCACCTCTTATAAAATTCATTGCGTGATGAGAATTTGGTGTGATGTTTGGCACAATGGTGAGAAGAAGAGGCCTAACATGATGCAGAATAGCCTGTCAATATAGCCCAAGATGACTGCCTAGCATTTCAACCCCAAAAGGGAGCTAGGTTTTGAGGGAGGAGGGTATATATGTAGGCAAGTCATCCTTGGCTAATAAACAAAGACTCTTCTCTTCAGGTAAGCCCTCTCTTCTATACATTTTATTTAGTTCCTCTGGAATTGCCTTAATAACGAGTTGTGGACAATTTGCTTCTTCTTGGTTCTGTATTTATAGCTCAAAAGGAAATTCCATATTCATTTTGGCACCAAGTGTTGGACCTTTCATTGCCAATTTGCTTAATACATAAAATGCTTCTTTCTACACAGTTCTGTTGCCTTCCTGCAAAGAATATATTCTTTGGAGTTGAAGGAAGCTTCAAAGTTATCTGCTTCTTTAGTTCATTCTGACCAGAAGATGTGGATTATCGAATGTCAACTAATAGAATTTTATCATATAGCTGCTGTACATATGAGATTTGACCGAATCTTAAGCTGAAAATTGGATGCAAATTGGACGGGAATCAAATATCAGCTGTATACCAAGGTGACCATCAAAACCTTTCCAAGATGTATTGCTGCATACGACTTTCAACTAATCGTGATTTCATACTTCATGCCAATCTAGTCCTTAATTTTCAAAATTACAAAGAAAATGATGAATAAGAGCAAACAAATCTGAAAATAAATATAACGAGAGAAAGGCTATAAACTTGGGCTCTAACCCATCCATAAACAAAAACAAATAAGTAGTTTTTTTTTAAAACATACACAATTAGAATGTAATGAGAGTGGGTGGTATTTTCCAAGAATTCTTTCATGGCTTTTCTCCTTCTATTCTTAACCTTATTACTTATTCTGCATGAATGAAATTTCTTCATGAACATTTAGTTTCTCATTGGTAGTACGCAATCAATAATCATCTAGCATAGCAATTTAGAATTCTACGGTAACAGTTGTTGCTCAAGCTGGCTTATATATGTTGCTTGTGAAAGGAGCTGAAGGAATGACAGCTGAACAAGTTAGTGGAGGCATTCATCCAGCTGTCACTAGTTAGTTAGAGTGGCTGAGGTGGTTAGTGCTAATTAGTTGAGGGATTAAATTAGTGGAAGATATACGTATATATGTGTATGATGTCAGTTTCTTCTTCTTCTGTATAGAAATATACAAACATTTTCTTCTCTCTCATTCCCTCCGTTCTCATCCTCTCTATTGCAACTTCAATTCACTCATTGGAACCTCCATTAATGGAGGATGAGCTGTGATTGAACTCAGCTCAACTCACATGGTATCAGAACGATCGATACTGGTCACTTCTTAACTGAATAATCCTTTGTTCGTGTGGTTCAAATTCTCGCTTAAAGTCCAGAAATGGCGGAGGAGAAAATTGATCACACTCATCCATTTTTCTGCATCCTTCTGATACGCCGAGCTCGGTTCTGATTCCAATTCAACTCACCGGATCTGAAAACTATGGATTGTGGCAAAGGACGATGCGAATAGCTCTTCAAGCTAAGCGAAAGCTAGGTTTTGTAACTGGTAAGTGTAAAAAGGAGACCTTTAAGAAGGAATTGCATGAGGAATGGGAGACATGCAATACGATTGTGCTCTCATGGATCATGAACACTGTTTCATCAAACCTAGTTAGTGGAATAGCTTACGCATCGGATGCACACCTAGTTTGGGAAGATTTGAAGGAGAGATTTGATAAGGTGAATCGAGTTCGAATTTTCCAATTGCACAGAGAAATTGCAACAATTTCGCAGGGAACTGATTCTGTTGACTCATATTTTACTAGACTGAAGGAGATGTAGTCGGAATATGATGCCTTGGTTCCCACACCAGGTTGTGATTGTGCTAAATATAAGGACTATATTGAGCACCTTCATCGCCGAAGGTTACTTCAATTTCTCAGTGGTTTGAATGAGACCTATGAACAAGCAAGGAGGCAGATTTTGATGAAAACTTTTGAACCAACCTTGAACCAAGCTTATGCGTTGATAATTGAGGATGAAAGCCAAAGGTCTAATCCATATCCAGCCTTGGGAGCCAGAAGAGATCCCATTGCTATGCGGGCTGGACGAGGACAAGGCTACAAAGGAAAAAAACCATTCATGAAATGTGACTATTGTAAGATGACTGGTCATTTGAAGGAAAATTGCTACAAGTTGATAGGGTACCCTGCAGATTTCAATGCTAAAAGAAAGGTTGTGGCCAATTGTGCAACTGGCAATGCAGAGCATGAGGAACATCCACATGCAGCTGGTGGAAAGGCATATAATGATGATACTGCAGGAGGACACTTCTTTACTGAGAGCCAATACAAACAAATTCTGAACATGCTGAATAAGGATACCACAGTTCCACAAGTCAACATGGCAGGTATTGCTACTGCACTAATGACTGAAAATCCTTGTAGAGAATGGATAGTTGACTCTGGTGCAACTCATCACATAGCAGCTTCCCTAGACATATTGCATTCTAAGAATGAATTGAAAGTTGGTACTGATCAAGTTCATTTGCCTACTGGTGAGAAGACAAATATATCTCATATTGGTAATGCAACATTACTTCATGATATGGACATTAAGAATGTGTTATATGTTCCTGATTTCAAATTTAATTTGTTGTCTGTGTCAAAACTCACAAAGGAACTCAGCTGCTCTGTCCACCTTTATCCTGACTTCTGTGTGTTTTAGGACCTTTGGAGTGGCAGGGTAAGGGGGATTAGTAAGGAAAAGGGAGGTATGTATGCGGTGAAGGATAAACACATTGCTAGAAGTCTGAGGCAAGCATCAGTGGCAGCAGTTCAGAAACCAGCAGTTGATGGCATTCTTTGGCACAAAAGATTAGGTCACACTTCTGTTAGTACAATGAAAAACATAGATGTCTTACAGCTTAAAGATCTAGATGTTAATAAGGATTGTTCTGTATGTCCATTGGCTAAGCAAAGTAGATTAGTTTTTCCTAGAAGTATTACAAGAAGTAGTAATCCTTTACAGCTTCTACACATGGATGTCTGGGGACCATACAAGTTTCCCACACATGATAGAAAACACTACTTTCTAACAGTTGTGGATGACTGTTCCAGATATACCTGGGTACATTTACTACAATTGAAAAGTGATGTAATAGTTGTGTTGCAGAAGTTTCTCTCTATGCTAAGAACACAATTTGATATAGCTGTTAAAACTATTAGAACTGATAATGGAGGAGAGTTCTTTAGCAAACAGTGCATTGATTTGTTTGAACATTATGGCATTATACATCAAAGTAGTTGTGCATACACCCCTCAACAGAATAGGGTAGTTTAAAGAAAACATAGACATATACTAGACACAGCAAGAGCCCTAAAATTTCAGGCAACTATACCAACCAAATACTGGGGAGAATGTATAGTTACTGCTGTTTACATCATAAATAGGCTACCCTCTATCATTTTACAAGGCAGATCACCATATGAACTGCTACACCATCAGAAGCCTTCTCTTGAGCATTTAAGAGTCTTTGGATGCCTGTGCTATGCTACAACTATGCTACATGACAACAAGTTCTCAGCAAGAGCCAAATCTGCTGTGCACATGGAGTATTCAGACACACAAAAGGGCTACAGGCTCTTGGACCTTGCAACTAATCAATTTTTTGTTTGCAGGGATGTAGTTTTCAAAGAGCATATTTTTCCATTTGCTAAGTCCTCCTCATTGCATCCTGTTAATGCTCCTGCTAGGGGGAGTTCATCAGTTGAGCATGAGCATGAACCATTGCAGGGACATGTTGGAGATCATGCATCTGAATTACTGCAGACACCTGTGGTAGATATGTACCTGAACCTGAACTGGATACAACTACTGCAATCCATGAAGATCATGATCATGAAGATGGTGAGGCTGATGCTGTTTATGAAGATGATAACAACACTACTGATGTTGTAGTATCTGAAGAAGCTGCAGAAAACTTTGAACCTCAAGCATCTGAACCTCATCAGGATCCACATGATGAACCTGCAGAACCAAGAAGATCTGGTAGAAGTATCAAAGAACCCATATGGCTACAAGACTATGTTACCAAGAAAAAGGCACATAGTGTGGCCTTATATCCTATTTCAGATTATTTGTGCTATGATCAACTTTCATAGGCATTCAGAAGTTTTGTAGGAAAGCTTTCAGCACTCACAGAACCACAGAGTTTTGTAGAAGCATCAGGAGACAAGAGATGGATTGAGGCAATGAAATAAGAAATCAAGGCATTGAAGGACAATAAAACACGGGAGATAGTAGATTTGCCCAAAGGAAAAAACACAATTGGGTCAAAATGGGTGTACAAAATCAAGTACAAAGTTAATGGAGATGTGGAAAGGTTCAAGGCCAGGCTAGTAGCAAAAGGCTATAGCCAAAAGGAAGGGTTAGACTACCATGAGACCTTTTCACCTGTTGCCAAAATGGCAACTGTAAGGTCAGTTATTGCAGTAGCAGCATCAAAAGAGTGGAACATGTATCAAATGGATGCGTATAATGCTTTCCTGCAAGGGGACTTATATAAGAACTGTATATGGAGATGCCTCAAGGTTTTAAGAGACAGGGGAGACTAAAGTATGCAAGCTAGTGAAATCATTATATAGACTAAAGCAAGCTTCAAGACAGTGGAACATCAAATTTACAGAGGCACTTCCGGAGGCAGGATATAAGCAAAGTCTGTATGACTATTCACTGTTTACCAAGAGGAGAGGAGCAGATTTTGTGGCTCTGCTTGTATATGTGGATGATTTACTCATCACAGGAAAAAATGAGCAATTCATCCAGAAAACTAAAGATGTTCTAAATCAAAAGTTTAAGGTGAAAGATTTGGGGGAGTTAAAATACTTCTTGGGAATTGAAGTCATGAGATCCAACAAAGGAATCTTATTAAACCAAAGGAAGTATGCCCTGCAGCTGGTTTCTGATCTGGGGTTAGGGGCTGCTAAACCAGTGGGCACTCCAATAGACATGAATCAAAAATTCACTTCAGCTAAATTTGATGAACATGTTGGAGTGTCTGGAGATGAATTGATAAAAGATGTTACAGGCTATCAGAGGTTGATTGGAAGATTAATATATCTGACAATCACAAGACCAGATATAGTGTTTGCTGTCCAAACACTTAGTCAGTTTATGCAGTCACCCAAGCAATCTCACTGGGAAGCAGTATTAAGAGTTGTGAAGTATCTCAAACTAAATCCAGGGATGGGCATTCTACTAAGCAGTAAAGGTGAAAACAGTTTAACTTGTTATTGTGATGCAGACTGGGCTGCATGTCCTAATACTAGAAAGTCAGTGACTGGTTTCCTTGTGAAATATGGGGATTCATTAGTCTCATGGAAATCTAAAAAACAACAGACAGTATCAAGAAGCTCAGCAGAAGCAGAATATAGAAGTCTTGATGCAGCTACTGCAGAGATAGTGTGGTTACTTGGATTGTTTGCAGAGCTTGGCATTCCAATTGAGCAGCCTGTGAGTGTGTTTTGTGATAGTAAGGCAGCTCTACAGATTGCAGCTAATCTCATATTCCATGAAAGAACAAAGCATATAGAGATCGATTGTCACTTTATAAGGGACAAGATCAAGGATAGGAAGATCAAAACATACCATGTAGGGACAAAAGAGCAGCAGGCAGACTTGCTTACCAAGGGACTTGGGAGAATACAGCATGAGTATTTCTTGAGCAAGCTTGGAGTGCTTAACATTCTATACCCTCCATCTTGAGGGGGAGTGTGAAAGGAGCTGAAGAAATGACAGCTGGACAAGTTAGTGGAGCTGAGGTGGTTAGTGCTAATTAGTTGAGGGATTAAATTAGTGGAAGGTATACGTATATATGTGTATGATGTATCGGTTTCTTCTTCTTCTGTATAGAAATATACAAACATTTTCTTCTCTCTCATTCCCTCTGTTCTCATCCTCTCTACTGCAACTTTAATTCACTCATTGGAACCTCCATTAATGGAGGATGAGCTGTGATTGAACTCAGCTCAACTCACATTGCTTTCCTCCTTGATTAATTGAATATGGTGATGCTTTCGGTAAATTTTACCCTCACGATGCAATATAATTGAACGGGATAATTTTGCAGTCACTGTTGCTACATTGAAATAGACGCGCTAAGCAATTTGTGGCTTAAATAGTATCAAAGGCAACACTTTTGGACCTAAGGAACGCTTTTTGAGGGGTGGCCTAATAAGCGTAACCTTTGCCCTAAGACAACGCTTTATAAGTGTTGCTTTAGAAGCTACACTTGAAAAACGTGGCCTAAATATTAATAAGGCCACGCTTGTAGTACCCTCTATAGTAACACTTTTGGATACTACAACAACATATGAAAAACGTGGCCTTTGTTACTCTTTAGGTCACGCTTGAAAGTGTTGCTTTTGCTACTATTTAAGCCACAAAATTTTCAATTCCTATGGTCACACTTCAAGTGTCTACACTATGAAGTAATTTGTTTTGTATATTTATACAAGCCATATGTTTGCATTCAATAAATATATTCCTTGTATATATCCCATAATCACGTACGAAGATCACAAGCACTCAATTATGTAAAATATAACAAAAGAATAATTCCAATTCATATACTTGCAATGAACTTCAAAAAAAGATCAAATCTTGCGTAAACAACGAAGAAAATTATTTCAAGGTTCATACTTGTAACTTTACAAAATTAAATGTATTACTGTATTAGGAATTACAAAAATCGTAATTATCCAAAGTCTTCATCGTTAAATTCCAATAGATCAAATAGTCTTTATCTTTAAATTTCAATAGATCAAATAGTCTTCTAGCACCATTTTAATTGCCCACCGAAATATTCCTACAAAATAAAATTAGTAATTAGATAGAAATACATAGTATGCAAATGCAAACTCAGAGAAATATGGTAGAGTTTGCCTGGGGACTTGGAACAATACTATCACATAGAAGTAAGAAATATACATATACACGACTAAAACAAATGACAAAAGTAGAGGAAAATCTATATATATTACAGTGCTGAGATGAAAATGTAATTGAATGATTTGAGTAACAGAATCTATGGACAAAAATCATTCTTTATTGGACTTCCTCATTGTTTTCTTAGCATCCAGACATCTAGTTATATTCTCTCTAGAGTAGTATGATTTTGTTGCTTCCTTTTGTTTAATAGTTGTATATTGATGGACAAACTAGATTAGTGGATTTTTTTTCAAAAGGAACATTAATTTTAGCATATAGCATATACTCAATCAGCTCACTTTCAATTAATCTAGGAATAACCAAATACAAATACCTTACCCAAACCAAGGATGTTGCTAGATAGAATTTGGTATTTCCCATATGCTATCTGATTAATATTTTTTGAGATAGAAATGTAATCTTGTGATGACCCAAAAGGTCATACTTGTTCTACAAGTCGATTCTACGTTCCGAGGACTTAAAACCTCTTTTTTGTCTTACCTCAATTTGCGTGCGCAGTCTGGACGTGTATCCGAAAAAGCCTTTATGTGAAAATCTGTGAAAAATGGTAAATTTTGCTTTTAAAATGAATTTGAGTTGACTTCGGTCAACATTTTGGGTAAACAGACCCGGACCGTGATTCGACGGTCCCGGAGGGTCCGTAGGAAAATATAGGACTTGGGCTTATGCCCAGAATCGAATTCCGAGGTCCCAAGCCCGAGAAATGAATTTTTAAAGAAAGTTATTTTCTGGAATATATATGAGTTTTTGGAAATGAAATATGTATGAAGTTCATGGTATCAAGCCCGTATTTTAGTTCCGGAGCCAGGTACAAGTTTGAAATAATAATTTGGTTGAATATGTAAAATTTGGTAAAGATCGGGATTTGTTTGGTATAAAATGGACTTAAAGTTGAGAAATTGGAATTTTGGGTGTTCTTGGATGATTTCATGAATTTGGGGTTCAATTCATAGTTGTTGATGTTATTTTGACAATTTGATCGCACGAGTAAGTCCGTATGACGTTTTTGGACTTGTGTGCATGTTTGGTTTGGAGCCCCGAGGGCTCGGGTGAGTTTTGGATAGGCCACGGAGTGAAACTGGACTTAGGATCAAGTGCTAGTATCTGGTATTTTTGCTTGCGAGATCAGGCTTCGCAATTGCAAAGTTCTCAGGCTTGGTAATTGCGACCCAGGCTTCGCAAATGCGAACCAAGCCTGGGAAGGCCCTTTTCGCAAATGCGTAACATTTGGTGGGAATTGTGAAGCCCCTCTTCCGCAAATGCGACAGGCCCTTCGCAAATGCGACATAGTCTTCGCATTTGCGAAGATAGCAGGCCCTGAAGGGGTTCGCAATTGCGAACCCTGGTCGCAATTGCAACATCTGCAACCTGCAAATTCATAACTTAGCCAAAAATCTTTTATTTTTTACACCCTTTCAAAACCTAAACACCTTTGGGCGATTTTTCAAAGACAAGTACTCTTCCAAATTGACTATACGAGCGAATTGGTGGTGGAATCAAGAGATAAAGCGGTAGTTGAGGCTTGAATTGTGTTCGTGGCATCGATGTAAGTGTTTGGTCTAACCTTAGCTTGAGGGATTTGGAGTGGTATCTTATTTGCTATGTGTTAATTGTGGGGTACGACGTATAGGCATAGTGACGAGTATCTATACGTCGGTGTCAAGCTTGCCCGTGAGTCTTGTATTGTAATTGTTGTGACTCTGTTGTGGTTTATTCATGCTAAATATGATGATTATCATTATCGTTCCCTTGCTGGAATGTTGTTGTTAAATTATGGTTCCCTTGCCGGGATGTTGTTGTTATATTACTGTTCCCTCGCCGGGATTCTTTTATAATTGGTGTTGATATATGAAATGGGAGCGGGTTTCACGCCTGCAATGGTAACATATGAAATGGGAGCGGGTTGCACACCTACAATGGTAATATGTGAAATGGGAGCGGGTTGTACGCCTGCAACTGTAACATATGAAATGGGAGCGGGTTGCACGCCTGCAATGGTAATATGTGAAATGGGAGCGGATTGCACGCCTGCAACGATAACATATGAAATGGGAGCGGGTTGCACGCCTGCAATGGTAATATGTAAAATGGGAGCGGGTTGCACGCCTGCAACTGTAACATATGAAATGGGAGCGGGATGCACGCTTGCAACAGTAATATGTGAAATGGGAGCGGATTGCACGCCTGCAACGATAACATATGAAATGGGAGCGGGTTGCACGCCTGCAATGGTACTATATGAATGGGAGCGAGTTGCCACGCCTGCAACGGTACTATATGATTTGGGATCGGGTTGCACGCCTGCAACGGTATCACATGTCTACTTGTTCCTTATTTCCTTATCTTTTGCCGGTATGGCATTCTTTGCTTTTCTCTATTGGTTTCTGTTGTTGCCTGGAATACCCCACAGCATATCCCCCGTTCCTATCTTTTATCGTAAATATTTACCTTTATATTCCACTGTACATGATTTAACCACACAGGTTTATTTGGTAGTCTGGTCGTAGCCTCGTCACTACCTCGCCGAGGTTAGGCTAGGCACTTACCAGCACATGGGGTCGGTTGTGCTGATACTACACTTTGCACTCTTTTGTGCAGATCCCGGTGCTGTAGCTTTCAGTCCGCAGTGAGGGTGCTGTCTTCAGTCCATTTAGGCGACCGAGGTAGTCCTGCAGGCGTCCGAAGGCCTTTGTGTCTCCTTCTATCTTTCTTTACTGTTTCTTTTATGTATTTCTGAAGCAGTTTGTATTTTTTTTACCTTTATTTGTAGTACTCTTAGACAATCTTTGAAATTGTGACACCAGATCTGGGTAGCTTTTAGTTATGGAATTGTGTTGGAAATATTTAAATCGTTACATTTATTTTCTTCGGCTTATTTAATTCCGCTGTTTATATGATGTTGTTCACCATTGTCGAAGGATTAAAACATAAGAAAAAGGTTAAGTAATTGGAACAATTGGCTTGCCTAGCTTCCATTAGTAGGTGCCATCACGACCCCCGAGGGTGGAAAATCCGGGTCGTGATAAGTTGGTATCAGAGCTGTAGGTTACTTAGGTCTCACAATTCACGGACAAGCTAAGTAGAGTCTAAGGGATCGGTACAGAGACGTCTGTATTTATCCCCCAGAGGCTACAGAGTTAGGAAAAACTTCACATCTATTCTTTCTTGTCGTGCGGTTTGGTTTCTCAATTCTAATTGAATTTCTACTCTGTTCTTTCGCAGATGGCGAGAACACGCGCTTCCTCATCCATCGATCAGCAGCCCGAGCCCCCAGCGGCAGCTCCCACGAGGGGCAGAGGGCGAGGCCGAGGTCGAGGTAGGTTCAGAGCTCAGCCCAGAGCAGCAACACTAGCGGCTGAGCCTCAGGTTGAGTTTGATATGAGGTTCCGACCCAGGAAGTTTCGGTGGGCCCAACTTAGGTCCCAGAGGGGTTCATTGCTACCCCAACACTCCAAGATGCTCTGGTCCATCTAGTGGGCCTTATGAAGAGTGTCACCCGGGCAGGCTTGCTTCCTGTAGCACCAGCCATCTCTCAGGATGGAGGAGGAGCCCTGACTCTTGCTACCCACACTCCGAAGCAGATGGCTCCCTAGTTTCAGACTCCAACAGCTCAGCCAGTTGGAGTAGTTCAGCCGGGTATGGTAGCTCAGACCAGTGATGGAGCAGCTATGTCTGCTGATGCCTTGTGGAGATTGGACAGGTTCACCAAGCTCTTCACTACCACTTTTAGCGATGCATCTTCCGAGGATCCCCAGGATTATTTAGACAGCTGTCATGAGGTTCTCAGGAACATGGGGATAGTGGAGACCAATGGGGTTGACTTTGCTGCTTTTCGATTGTCTGGATCCGCCAAGACTTGGTGGAGGGATTATTGTTTGGCTAGACCAGTTGGGTCACCAGCTTTGACTTGGGGTCAGTTTTCTCAGCTATTTCTGGAGAAGTTTCTTCCCATCACTCAAAAAGAGATCTATCGGAGGCAGTTTGAGCGTCTCCAGTAGGGTTCTATGACTGTTACTCTGTACGAGACCAGATTTATTGACTTGGCCCGTCATGCTCTTCTTATACTTCCCACTGAGAGAGAGAGAGAGAGTGAGGAGGTTCATTGAGGGACCCATTCAGCCTATTTGACTTCAGATGGCCAAGGAGACGGGGAGCGAGATTTCCTTTCAGGATGTGGCCAATGTGGCTAGAAGGGTTGAGATGGTTTTATCACAGGGGGTAGTCAGGGGTCTGACAAAAGGCCTCGTCATTCAGGCAGATTTAGTGGTGCCTCGTCTGGAGGCAGGGATTCTTTTGGTAGAGGCCATCCTCCTTGGCCTTTTCAGTCAACACTTTAGGTTTCTCACGGTGCTTCAGGTGACCGTTGTTCTCATATGCAGTATTCTGATCAGCAGTCCTACATCACACCACCAGCTCCTATCAGTGCACCGTCGCTCCAGAGGTTTCAGGGTGGTCATTTAGGTCATCAGGGTCAGCAGTCTCAGCAGCCGAGGGCTTGTTTTACTTGTGGCAACACGAGGCATATTGCTAGATTTTGCCCTCGCGCATCGAGCAGCTCTCAGCATCAGGGTTCCCGTGCCATGGTTCAGGCATCGAGTGTCCCATAGCCCGCTCAACTAGCTAGAGGTGGGGGTATAGGTGCTAGAGGTGGAGGTAGAGGTAATAGAGGTGGAGGTCAGGCCACTAGAGGTGGAGGCCAGCCAGCAGCAGGCCGTCCCAAAGATGTAGTTCCGAGTGGTGGGGCCCAGCCCCGATGTTATGCTCTTCCAGCCAGGCCTGAGGCTGAGGCTTCCGATGCAGTTATGACAGGTATGATTCTGGTTTGTAGTAGGGATGCTTCAGTGCTATTTGATCCAGGGTCTACATACTCTTATGTGTCATCTTATTTTGCACCGTATCTGGTCGTGCCTAGTGATTCTCTTAGTGCTCCTGTTTTTGTGTCTACACCGGTGGGTGATTCTACTGTGGTAGATCGTGTTCATCGTTCTTGTATAATTGATATTAGGGGTCTTGAGACCCGAGTAGATTTGTTACTGTTGGATATGGTTGATTTTGATGTCATATTGGGGATGGACAGGTTATCACCTTACCACGCTATTTTGGACTGTCATGCCAAGACTGTGACCTTAGCTTTATCAGGTTTACCTCGTCTTGAGTAGAGAGGGACTCGTGGTCATTCTACCCGTAGGGTTATCTCATATATGAAGGCTCGGCGTATGGTTAATAAAGGATGTTTGGCCTATTTGGCATATGTTCGTGATTCTAGTGTGGAGGTTCCTTCTATGGATTCTGTGCCTGTTGTTCATGAGTTTCCTGATGTTTTCCCTTCAGACCTGCCGGGTATGTGATCGCGGCCTACTCCGCACTACTATTTAAGTAGCGAGAGAGGGTCGGAGCAGCTTACCCGATTTAGGGTCGGGATCGAATCCACAGAGAGCTAGAATTTGGGATCGAGTATCTATCTAGTGTAGAATTGTGTATGTGTTCTTAATTGCACTTCTATTCATTTTTGGGGTTTTTGTTTACTTCTACTATTATCAATCTACAAATGGTAATTTCAACTAAATTATGCTAAGAGTTATAATTCTACGAGTTGTTCAAATAGATTTAAAAGGCACTAGGGTAGTGACTACCGCCTAGGTGGTCAATTTACGGGTATTTGAATCTAAGGCACGTTTGACACGTTTGGGGAGTATGTTATAACCATTGCATGACTTTACCCATTCTACACCTCTCATTGGTTCGAGTGATTTTGCCCGAATCGACTTTCTCAAGACCAATTGGGTATGCAAATTTGCACAAGCAACTGGGGTTCAATTCGGGTATTACTCTCTCGAGGTTTAACCCTTTAATTGGGGCTATCAATCTCTTGAGTACGCCCCAATTCATTTTTGGACCAATATCGGAGACTTAGGCTCTCTTTCTCAAGAAGAGCTCAAGTCAACTCAACACAAACTAGTGTTTGCAACCACTAATTCAGAAATTAACCATGAAATTGGCCCAAATAACAAACACCCATAGTCAAATTATCCCTAAAATACAAGACCCATCAATTACCCACACTAGGATTGAACCATAACCCTAGCTTATGGGTCTAGCTACTCATAATTAAAGAAGAAAAGCAAGAAATAGATGAAGAAAAGCTCATATTAATTAATCACTAAATTAAATACAAAGATTCAATGATTAAAAGTAGCTAAAATTGCCCAAAATGGCTTAGAAAGTCGAACCCACGAGTGCAGCTGCTTAATTATAATATCTGATACCCTAAAAATAGAAAAAGAAGCTATTTACGCTAGGCTGAAAAATCTGGACAAAAATGCCCCTGCGGGGTTAGTGCGGACCCCTCAAAATGGACTGCGGTCCGCACTAGGGCTTTGGCCTTGAAAAATAGCTCTCTGAATCTTGGCATCACAGACCGTAGAGAATGGACTGCGGCCGCGGAGGCTTCTATTGCGGCCCACATAAAATGAACTGCGGACCGCATTGTCTTGAAACCTCCAAATTGTAACTTCTCTGATTCTTGGCTCTGCGGACTGCACTAAATCGACTGCGGCCGCATTGCCTTCAGTGCGGACCGCACAAAACCTAGTGCGGCCGCACTCTCTCTTAGCCTGGAAGTTAGCCTCTCTGAATCTCCTAGTGCGGACCGCACAAAGCGGTGTGCGGCCGCACTGGGCCTGTTTTGCCTGAGCTTGTCTTGTCTTTGTCACTTGTGCAAGTTTCACTCCTTTTGACCTGATCTTGGACATCTCGTCACTTTGATGATCAAACCTGCAATCAAGCACAACTTGTGAGCCGTTTGGGACTATTTTGTATGAATTTCTACTCAAAGAATAAGCAAGAAGGAGTATAACATGCGTCAAAATCCCTAGTTATCAACTCCCCCAAACTTAAGTTTTTGCTTGTCCTCAAGCAAACAAAATAAGACCCACCCCTTAAGGAAAAAACCAAGAAATTTTCAGCTGTCCTAAAGTAACCTCAAGTAGCCTCAATTGGGACTAACAATTGCCCTCAATACACATGAATCATTAACACATTTACTCTTTTTAAAACACTATGGATCAAGTGCGACACAAGAGCATCAATAATTGACTTAACACATCAAAGAACCCTTTTCTATTACTTCGGTCATTGTGGAACCCAAACTCACACATCCTCTACTCTCTCTAAGAAATCCTTACCTTTAAGATAGTGGCACTCAGAACGAGGGTACTGGGAATCCACTCATTTCTCTCAAGAAAAAGCCACAAGTCCGGCTCTAGGTACCACATGCTTGCCCCTTATGTGAGTATCCACTAATGTAAGCTTCATTCAACTCATGATCATATAGGGCTTTTGTTTAGACATTGTGAAGGCTTTTGGTTCAGGGTAGGAAATGTTTTGGTCTAAGTAGATTCCATCTTCCCTTAAGCACTTCTTTTGATTCATTTGGCATCCATTCACTTGACTCTTTGGGTCATTTCAATTCTTCTAAGGGGTTAGAGAGACACACTGTCACTCTTTCTTATGCATTTCAAACCTTTTCTCCTTTTTCAACTTTCCACACCTTTCATTCTTTGCTTTTCTTTGAATCCCTTTTTATTCTTTTTCACATTGAACTTTCTTTTTGTCTTTTTTTTACTTTTCTTTCTTTTTCATTGCCTTTCCTTTTCTTCATTTTTGTGCCTTTTTACCACTTTGTTGCAATCGTCGTCTCTCCCCCCAAACTTATACTTTTGCCATGTGCTAAAGGAAAGATCGGGTGCCAAAAGAGGGTGTCTTTTAAAACGGGTATAGACTTGTATCATGGTTATTGAAGGAAAAAGGTCTAAGGCTCAAAAGGGTTGACTAGGGATCTTATCATTGGTAGGTTATGGAAGTGTTCAAGCTATCATTTGGACCAAGGATAGCCTATAATCATGTCTCAAGTCAAAATTCACTTGGGATTTCGCCTCAACAAACATTCAGGGCAAGTTCTAGACCAATGGCTCGGGACATGGACTTGCAATACGATTACTCACCACACAAGCTATGGGATTGCTAAAGACACAGAGTCGGGGGCCCACAACGACCTTAGATAAGATTCAAGAAATGGTCCCCAAAAATCACTTGATGATTATCGGCCAACACAAGAATCTCAAGGTCACGACTTTCACCATCCTAAACACAACAACTTGTTTTTGACCATAAGATCAAAGGCAAATGTGCTAGGCCCAAGTGAAGCTTTGCTTGAGGTATCCTTAACTATTAACTACCAAAAAAAAGAAAAAGAAAAACGGACTCAAGCCCTTAAGAAGGTTGTCACGCCATCTATCATTGGGAAGAGCCACCCGGTTCACACAACACTCTACCTTTGGAAAGAACCGTGGCATTAAGAAAACCAAAGGCTTATTGCAAATTTCAAAACAAGAAGCTACGAATCATAAATAAGAAGTTAAAAACAAAAAATTTGCGGAAATTAAAATGAATATATACAAGAGGGGATTTGTCGAATATACAATAGATGGGATGAATATCTACAATGTAAGATCACTTTATGTACAGACCCAAAGTAAAATAAAAGTGCGAGAAATGTGGCTAAATGTTAAAAATGTATACAGACCAAAGATGAAAAATCAAGAAAGCATAAAAATTGTTAAATATATACAATCATTCAAAATGTAGGGCCTACCCCCTCAAATGAAAGCTGGCATTGTCCCCAATGCCAACTAGTCTAAATAAAGCATCAAAAAGAGAGAGGAATAAGGATATAAGAAACTCCCTATGGCTTGTCTGTGTGCATGGCCTCCTGAGTCGTCCCTGGGTCCTCTCTATGCTCGGGAACCACAGACTTGTTCCCTGTGTCCTGTTGCTCTGCTGCTGGCACTTGGGCCTGGACCTGGACAGGCTCCTGAGGTAGTGCACCCTGTGGCTGACTGGAAGATGTCTTCTGTAGGTCTGCCAGCTGGATGACTGCATCATCAGCTCTAGGGATCATCCTCCTCCTCTTGGGAGGCCTCTGTGACTGCTCCGGCTGGGGATGATCTACTGGTACTGGGTCCTGGAGTAGTAAATCTAAAGGCAGGTGATCTTCCTTCAGTCTGTCAATTCCTCTCTCAGCTCCTTCACGGACTCCTTGGAGGCCCGTGTCTTCCTCAGCTTCTTGTGCTCCCTAGCAAGCTCCTTGAGAGCCTTGCTGTGTGAATCAACTGCCTCAGCAAGCTTTTTCTGGTTTTCGAGGATTTTCTTCTGGTTGTCTAACATCTCCTTAAGAGCATCCTCTATCGACTATGGAACCTGTGGAGCTGGAGGAGCCGACTGAGCCTCTAGAGTGGTGGTCAAAATGGACAATTTGGATGAGGCAGTCTGCATCCAGTTGTTGATACTCACAAGTGCCTGGCTCAATCTGTGGGCAGTAATGGGATGGGCACGGGAAGATGGAATCTCCGGGCCTGCTGAGGTGGATGGGCCAGCAGGAATGGCTGTGGATGTGGATGGACCAAGAGGGATATCTGTGGAAGTGGAGGTAGGCTCAGCAGGAGCCACTACCACAACTGGCTCTTCAGGCTGGCCAGTTGGAGTAGTAGTTGTACTTTTGAAGTTCTTGCTCTTGGGGTTGTCATCCCCCTGCATGCTGTAGCAGGAAAAAGGGGCCTTCGCTTTGACTTTGACATCGAATGGCCTCTTTTCCACCTTCATGTCCCGGAAGTACATAGTGAGGGTACTGGGGAACGGATAGTTTATGTCATGCTCGACACCCACAATTGAGATAATCCTTGACATCACATTCCCCACATTGATTGGGTACCCCGCCATGATCGAAGCTACCAAAATAGCCCAGGAAAGAGGAAGGGTGTTGTCATGTGTCGTGGGGTCCAACCTGCTACATACAAAAGTCTCCCACCCCCGTGCGTCAAAGTTCAACTCCGTCTCAAGATCTTGACTCCAGCAGTCAACCAGTCGGGGGTGGTACCTGGGATTGCTAGGTATTGTGCTAGCCAGGGACGAACCTCCTCACCCATTTCCTACTTTTCCATGTACAGGGTCTCATCCTCCTCATTGAAGGCAAGGTAATCGTTGATGTACTTCCCTTCAAATAACACTTTTAGATTCCGAACCTTGGTCACTTTAGAGCCCTTTTTGATGTGGGCTACATTGCAGTAAAATTCTTTGACCAGGTGTTCGTTGGCATCCACACACTCATCAAGAAAATGTTCCCAGCCCACTCTTCTCCTAAACTGCCTTAGCACGTTGGGATTGTGAGGTAACAAGTCTTTGTCAATAAAACTTCGCTCCGGGATCAACTTTCTCACCGGCCACCACTCCTAAAATTTATGATATGCCACCTCGCTAACAAATCTATCCTGCCAAACCTCCAGATTTCTGGTTCTAGCAATATCCCCCACCTAAGGCTCACCTCCTTCTCCTACTTCTTGTTCTCCCCCTACTTCCTCCGCAGCACCTACTGCACCCTCTCCGGATAATGAAGCTGTGGGAGAGGTGGAGTATTCCCCACTACCTTCACCTGAGCCATTAGACGACCTAGAAGAAATGTTCGCTGACGTTTGGGCAATGGGGGATGATGGAGGTGTGTCTTTCAGCCTAAGCCTCTCCGGCCAGTTAGGGATGTGTGTTGGGACTGAGTCGGAGGAAATCTCCCGGGAAGGTTCGTACTCACTCCCCGATGAGTGAGAAGCAGCTCTATCAGCAGCCTTTATCGCCTTTTTTGTTGCTTTTATTGCCTCCCGAGCTTTGGGAGTCAATTTTATCATTTTCTGTTTCCCTCCCCGAGAGGATTCTCCTCTGCCCGGCTGATTACCTCTTTGTTTCACCAATGTCTGCAAACACAATTCAATTTGACTTATTAGTATCAGCATCATCAGTTAAGCACAGAGTTGCAGAATTAGAACAAAAAAAATGTTGCAGATTCACCCAGTGCGGACCACACAAAATCAACCGCGGCCGCACTGAGGTCATCGCGGACCGCACAAAATTAGCCACGATCCGCACAGAGGTGGGGTTCAGACTACCCACTCTCTGTATATAGGCAATACGGACCACACAAAATCAACCGCGGCCGCACTGGGCTAGTGCGGTCCGCACAAAATGTAGTGCGGCCGCACTGCCTGGGGTTCAGCAATCCTAGTTCATCAGTGCGGTCCGCACAAAATGGTACAGCGGACCGCACAAAGGCACCGCGGACTGCACAAAAACGACCGCGGTCCGCACAGGGAGCCCTACTGTGGCACTAACTTAGGGTTTCACATATCTTGATTTTGGGTCCAATTTTCCACCTAAGTAGTGTCCCTACATGATTACCCATTGATTTTAACTGTCTATGTCTATTTTAACCTAAAAATTAACAATCCTAACCTAATCAATTGAAGAAAATAAGTGAAGAAAAGAATGAATGACAAGAAAAAAGAAAATTAAGAGAAAATTAACAAAATTGATCAATTAAAAAGCAAGTAATGGTACCAGATGTGAGAGTTAATGAAGAATAACAAGTCCAAGCAGTTGATTGCAACCAAAAGAGATGATGAACAGTGATTTTTTAGGGTTCTGAGAGTTCAAGGTGTGAAAAGGGTAAAAGGAGGGCCTGAGGCCCTATTTAGAGAAAAGGACCTGGGGCCCAGTCTCACCAACCAGTGCGGACCGCACAAAATGGACCGCGGTCTGCACTGCACTGTTTTGTTCAAGCTTGAGAAGGCAACACTTTGCGGTCCGCACAAAACGGACTGCGGCCGCAGAGGTCCACCGCGGACCGCACAAAATGTTGTGCGGCCGCAGTGGCAAACTTCAGAGAGTTGCATTTTCACATTTTCTTCAGTGCGGTCCGCACAGAATGGACTGCGGCCGCACTGACAACTTCAGAGACTTGTGCATTTTTTCCACTATGTCCTGCACTGGATCAACTTAATCCTGTAACATTTCACAACCAGTTAGACCAAAAATCAATCCTACACTACAATGAAAATCAAAGAAAAATAAGAATAAAAACACATTGGTTGCCTCCCAAGAAGCGCCTGATTTAACGTCGCGGCACGACGCATGTTACCATCCAATCATTTGAAATGAACAACAGCCACCACATGGCTATCATCAAACTTCCCCAAATAGTGCTTGACTCTATGCCCATTCACTCTAATAACTTCCCCACTTTTGTTCTTTAAATCTAGAGCACCAAACCGGTCACACAAACTACTTCAAATGGTCCGCTCCACTTTCACTTTAGCTTTCCTGGGAAAAACCTTAGTCGAGAATTGAATAAGAGCATCAAATCTCCCACCTCGAACTCCTTGCCCCGAGTATATTTGTCATGAAGGTATTTCAGTTAATTCTTATACAGGGATGAACTAGAGTAGGCATGGAATCTCAATTCATCAAGCTCATTGAGTTGCTCCACCCGAAGATTAGCAGCTATATCCCAATCAAGATTCAACTTCTTTAAAGCCCATATGGACTTATGCTCCAACTCCACTGGTAAATGACATGCTTTCCCAAACACCAACCGGTATGGCGACATACCAATTGGAGTCTTGTAAGCGGTCCGGTAAGCCCATAGAGCATCATCTAACTTTTTAGACCAATCGGTCCTATTTGCATTGACGGTTTTGGACAAAATGCTCTTGATCTCCCTGTTGGACACTTCAACCTGGCCACTTGCTTGAGGATGATAAGGCGTAGAAACTTTTTGGTTGACACCATACTTGGAAAGCAAGGCATCAAAAGCTCTATTACAAAAATGTGATCCTCCATCACTAATAATTTCCCGAGGCGTACCAGACCATGTGAAAATAATCTTCTTCAGAAATGCCACCACACTCCTAGCTTCATTGTTGGGCAAGGCCACGGCCTCAACCCATTTTGAGACATAATCAAGCGCTACAAGAATGTAAGTGTTTCCGCACGAGCTTACAAAAGGGCCCATAAAATCGATACCCCATACATCAAAGATATCAACTTCAAGAATTGTGTTTAGAGGCATCTCATCTTTCTTGGAAATCCCGCCCGCTCGTTGACATTGATCACACCTTTTTACTAGATCACTTGCATCTTTGAACAAGGTTGGCCAATAAAAACCACAACTCAGAACTTTTGAAGCTGTCCTTGCCCCTCCATCATGGCCACCATAGAAGGAGGAATGACAAGCCTCTAGGATGCTAAATTGCTCCTCCTCAGGTACACACCTCCGGATCACTCCATCGGTGCAAATATTGAACAAGTGGCTCGTCCCAATAGAAGTCCAGACTATCCCGTATGAGCTTCTTCCTTTGGTTAGAAGAGAGCTCACACGGGGTGATAACAGTCACAAGGAAATTAGCAATGTACGCAAACCATGGCATATCACTCATCGACATAGAAAGTAGCTGCTCATCGGAAAATGTATCATTGATCTCTAGGCTATCACACGGCCTTCCTTCTTCCTCCAAGCGGGACAGATGATCCGCCACTTAGTTTTCGCTACATTTCCGATCCACAATTTCCAAATCAAACTCTTGGAGTAATAAGACCCATCGCATCAGTCTAGCTTTGGAGTCTTTTTTTGTCATCAAATACCTAAGAGTTGCATGATCGGTGTGCACTATGACTTTGTCTCCCATAAGATATGGCCGAAATTTTTCCATTGCAAACACAATAGCCAACAATTCTTTCTCAGTCACCATGTAGTTCCTTTGAGCTTCATTCATTGTCTTGCTCGAATAGTACACCGGATGAAACATTTTGTTCATTCTTTGATCCAAAACTGCCCCAACCGCAACATCACTCGCGTCACACATGAGCTCGAAAGGCAAGCTCCAATTGGGTGCGGTAATGATCGGGGTGGTGGTCAACTTATGCTTGAGGAGTTCAAAGTCTTGCATACATCTCTCATCAAACACAAACTTTGTATCCTTTTCTAGCAACTTGCATAGAGGATTCACTACCTTCGAAAAGTCCTTGATAAATCGCCGGTAGAACCCCGCATGCCCAAGAAAATTTCTAACCCCCTTGACAGAAGTGGGTGGAGGAAGTCTTGAAATCACCTCAGTTTTGGCCTTGTCAACCTCAATGCCATTCTTTGAAATTTTATGACCCAAAACTATGCCCTCTTCAACCATGAAATGGCATTTTTCCTAATTTAGCACAAGATTGGTGTCTTCACACCGGGCCAGCACTCTATCCAAATTGTTCAAACACTCATCAAATGAATCACCCACAACACTGAACTCGTCCATGAACACCTCCAAAATATCTTCCACCATATCGGTGAAAATGTCCATTATACACCGTTGGAATGTTGCCGGTGCATTGCATAACCCAAAGGGCATCCGAGAGAAAGCAAAGGTGCCATATGGACAAGAAAAGGTTGTCTTCTCCTAATCCTCTAGAGCTATCAAAATTTGATAGTACCCCAAATAACCATACAAGAAACAATAGAAGGCACGCCCAGCAAGACGATCAAGCATCTGGTCTAGGAAAGGCAATGGGAAGTGATCCTTGCGAGTCACCTTGTTCAGCTTGCGGTAGTCCATGTACACCCTCCATCCGGTCACCGTCCGGGTTAGAATAATTTCATTATTAGCATTGGTCACCATGGTCATACCACCCTTCTTCGGCACACATTGCACCGAAGAAGTCCATGAGCTGTCAGAGATAGGATACACCACACCGGCTTCTAACCACTTGATCACCTCTTTTTTCACAACTTCTTGCATTGCCTCGTTCAACCTCCTTTGATGTTCCAAGGATGGTTTTGCATCATCTTCCAGAATCATCTTGTGCATGCAGAATGCAGGGCTTATTCCCCGAATATCAGCTAGAGTCCATCCAATTTCCTTTTTCCGCTTTTTGAGCACCGCCAATGTGGCATCTACCTGCATGTTAGTAAGACAAGAGGAAAGAATAATTGGCAAAGTTGAATTAGAGCCCAAGAATTCATATCTGAGGTGTGGAGGTAATGGCTTCAACTCCAACACTGGGGGTTACTCAATTGAAGGCTTTGTTGGAGGGGTCTTTCTATTTTTAAGATCCAAAGATAGTTTCCTAGGCTCACAAGAATAAGAGCCCATACCATGTAAAGCATTCACGCACTCCACTCGGTCCTCATCATCATTGACATCAAGATTCAACAATACGACCTCCAAAGGGTCCTCAACATTGATCATTGCACTAGTATCATCAATTATCACAGCCGTGACAAGATCCACAAATGAACACACTTCTGTACAATTGGGCTGCTTCATTGACTTGCACACAAGAACAATGACCTTTTCATCACCTACCCTGAAAGTGAGTTCCCCTGCTTCCACATCCACTAGAGCCTTCCCCGTAGCAAGGAAGGGTCTCCCTAATATGATCGGGACCTCATAATCTACCTCACAATCCAGGATCACAAAATCAATTGGCAAGATAAATTTGTCCACCCGGACGAGCACATCATCAACAATACCAATGGTCGCTTCATAGATCGGTCTGCCATTTGCAATCGCATGGAAGTTGGCCTCGGTGTCCCAATACCCAAAGTCTTGAAAACTGAGTAGGGCATTAAGTTGATGCTTTCCCCAAGATCACATAAAGCTTTAGCAAAGTATGCACTCCCTATAGTGCAAGGGATAGTGAAAGCACCAGGATCCTCTAACTTTGGAGCTATTTAATGTACTATAGCACTACCTTGGGGGGTCATCTTGATAGTTTCACAGTCCATGGATCTTTTCTTTGTCACCAAAAATTTCATGAATTTAGCATAGCCAGACATTTTCTCCAAAGTCCCACCAAAGGCACGTTGATGGATAAGCTCTTCATCATGTCAATGAACTTTTTAAACTAATTCTCACTCTTCTGTTTGGCTAGCCTTTGAGGATAAGGGGGAGGTGGCCTAGGTAAGGGTGCCTTGGCTTTTGGAACAACCGGCTCCGGCATGTCAATTACGTGCTCCCTAGACGGGTTCACGTCACTTTGTGTTTCCACCTCGGCATCTTGAATATTGATCCTCACTTCTTCATTCACATTTTCATCAACCACATTCTCAACCACCAAAGGAACTTCATCTTCTTGCAACTCAACTTCTTCACCAAAAACTTGCATTTGTTTGGAGGCATTCACATCACCGCCTCGTCCACTCCTAGTGGTCACAGCCATAACATGATTGTTCCCTCCCTTTGGGTTCAATACTATATCACTTGGTAGAGCACCCTTAGGGCGTGTGTTTAAGGGCTGAGAGATTTGACCTAGTTGCACCTCCAAATTCCTAATTGAAGTATTGTGAGAAGCTAATTGCGAATCAGAATCCGCATTCTTTTTTATCATTTCTTCGAACATCATTTCAATTCTACCCATTTCATTGTTGGATGAACTAGGACCCTGGGAAGGAAAAGGTGGTGGATTGCTCGGTTGTTGGTACATTGGGGGCCTTTGAAAGCCTTGCCACGGATTTCCTTGGTTATTGTTCCACCCGCCTTGGTTGTTGTTATTTCCACCCCAATTTTTGTTGTTGCCCCAGTTTCCTTGATTGTTGCGGTTGTTATTTTGATTTCCCCAATTGTTGTTCCCTTGATGTTGATTGTTCCAATTATCGTTGCCTTGTTGTTGATTGTTCCAATTGCCCTGGGATCGCCATTGTTGTTGTTGATTGGAAGAATTGCCTCTTTGGCCTTGGTAATTATTATTCACATATTGTACCTCTTCATTTTGCCCATCATAACAATTATCTTGGAATCCACCACAATCATTGTCAAATTGGTCCGAATTCCCTTGGTTCTGTTGACCTCTTTGTCTTCTATTATTCACAAGCATGTTAACACCCTCCATAGAATTCACCTGGCGAGGATTTTGAACTTGTTGCAACTGTGCCTTCGCTAATTGGTTCATTGTTGTTGTATGTTCTGCTATAGCCTGTCCATGGTCATGTAGTTCTTTATGCAAATGAGTAACCGTGATCACCCTGAGGCACATTGGCTCTACTTTGCCAAGCGGAGGATGTGTCAGCTATTTCATCAAGAATCTCACAAGCTTCATAATAAGGCAGCTTCATGCAAATTACCCCCAACCAATTGGTTCACTATGCATTGATTCATTGTATTGGTGCCCCGACAGAAGGTTTGTTGTATCATTGCCTCTGTCATATCATTTTTGGGGCATTCTTTCACCATAGTTCTGTATCGCTCCCAAATCTCGTGCAATGGTTCAGTAGGCTCCTGCTTGAAGGCTAAGATCTCATCCCTTAGTGCTGCCATGTGTCCTGGTGAGAAAAATTTGGCAATGAACTTATCCGCCAACTCATCCCAAGTTGTGATGGAATGGTTGGGAAGTTGCTCAAGCCAGTCCAATGCTTTCCCCCTAAGTGAGAAAGGGAAAAGCCTCAATCGAAATGCATCATCGGACACATTGGTTTGCTTGCTCCCCCAACAGGTATCCACGAACCCCTTGAGATGTTTGAAGGCATTTAGAGTGGGAGCACCCATGAAGTACCCGCGTTGCTCCAACAATGTCAGCATCACGTTTGTTATTTGAAAATTTCCCGCCCGAATCCGGGGCGGAACAATAGCACTCGCATAGCCTTGGTTGGGAAGAACTCTGGTAGCCACTCTTGGAGGTGGCGGAGGAGGGTTTGTAATATTGTCATTTGCATTGGCCTGGCGGCCTCTACGTTGTCCTTGAGGTATAAGAGGCACCTCTTCATCTCCAATGTCATCTACCTCCTCCCCCGAATTCACATTTCCAAGAGGGTCATTAGCATTTAAAGCCATTTTGGTACCTGAAGTATTGACACATACAAATTAGTAACAAGAAGGAAAGAAGAACAAAATACAAATCTAACTAAATAGATAGCCAAAACCGTTAGCTCCCCGGCAACGGCACCAAAAAGTGATCGCGGCCTACTCCGCACTACTATTTAAGTAGCGAGAGAGGGTCGGAGTAGATTTTACCCGATTTAGGGTCGGGATCAAATCCATAGAGAGCTAGAATTTGGGATCGAGTATCTATCTAGTGTAGAATTGTGTATGTGTTCTCAATTGCACTTCTATTCATTTTTGGGGTTTTTGTTTACTTCTACTATTATCAATCTACAAATGGTAATTGCAACTAAATTATGCTCAGAGTTATAATGCTACGAGTTGTTCAAATAGGTTTAAAAGGTACTAGGGTAATGACTACCGCCTAGGTGGTCACGGGTATTTGAATCTAAGGCACGTTTGACATGTTTGGGGAGTATGTTATAACCATTGCACGACTTTACCCACTCTACACCTCTCGGTGGTTCGAGTGATTTTGCCCGAATTAGCCTTCTCAAGACCAATTGGGTATGCAAATATGCACAAGCAACTGGGGTTCAATTCGGGTATTACTCTCTCAAGGTTTAACCATTTAATTGGGGCTACCAATCTCTTGAGTACGCCCCAATTCATTGTTGGACCAATTCCGGAGACTTAGGCTCTCTTTCTCAAGAAGAGCTCAAGTCAACTCAACACAAACTAGTGTTTGCAACCACTAATTCAGAAATTAACCATAAAATTGGCCCAAATAACAAACACCCATAGTCAAATTAGCCCTAAAATACAAGACCCGTAAATTACCCACACTAGGGTTGAGCCACAACCCTAGCTTATGGGTCTAGCTACTCATAATTGAAGAAGAAAAGCAAGAAATAGATGAAGAAAAGCTCATATTAATTAATCACTAAATTAAATACAAAGATTGAATGATTATAAGTAGCCAAAATTGTCCAAAATGGCTTAGAAAGTCGAACCCACAAGTGCAACTGCTTAATTATAATATCTGATACCCTAAAAATGGAAAAAGAAGCTATTTATACTAGGGTAAAAAATTTGGACAAAAATGCCCCTACGGGGTTAATGCTGACCGCGTAAAATGGACCGCAGTCCGCACTAGGGCTTTGGCCTTGAAAAATAGCTCTCTGAATCTTGGCATCGCGGACACCAGAGAATATACTGCGGCCGCAGAGGCTTCTAGTGCGGTCCGCATAAAATAAACTGCGGACCGCATTGGCTTGAAAACTCCAAATTGCAACTTCTCTGATTCTTGGCTCTGCGGATCGTACTAAATCGACTGTGGCCGCGTTGCCTTTAGTGCGGACCGCATAAAACCTAGTGCGGCCGCACTGCGTCTTAGCCTGGAAGTTAGCCTCTCTGAATCTCCTAGTGCGGACCGCACAAAGTGGTGTGCGGCCGCACTGGGCCTGTTTTGCCTGAGCTTGTCTTGTCTTTGGCACTTGCGCAAGTTTCACTCCTTTTGACCTGATCTTGGACATCTCGTCACTTTGATGATCAAACCTGCAATCAAGCACAACTTGTGAGCCGTTTGGGACTATTTTGTATGAATTTCTACTCAAAGCATAAGCAAGAAGGAGTATAAAATCCATCAAAATCGCTAGTTATCAGTATGCCACCCGACAGGGATATTGACTTCTTCATTGATTTGGCTTCGGGCACTCAGCCCATTTCTGTTCCGCCGTATCGTATGGCCCCGCCTGAGTTGAAAGAATTGAAGGAGCAGTTGCAAGACTTTCTTGATAAAGGCTTCATTAGACCTAGTGTCTCGCCTTGGGGTGCGCCAGTGTTGTTTGTTAAGAAGAAGGACGGTTCGATGAGGATGTGTATAGATTACTGGAAATTGAACAAGGTCACAATCAATAATAAGTACCCATTGCCGAGGATTGATGATTTGTTTGACCAGCTTCAAGGTGCCCAAGTGTTTTCTAAGATTGACTTGAGATTTGGCTACCACCAGTTGAGGATAAGGGCATCCGATGTCCCTAAGACAGCTTTTCGCACTCGGTACATGCATTATGAGTTCTTGGTGATGTCATTCGGATTGACAAATGCCCCGGCAGCTTTCATGGATTTGATGAAACGAGTGTTCAAGCCTTATTTGGATTCCTTCATGATCGTCTTCATTGATGATATTTTGATTTATTCCCACAATCGAGAGGAGCATGAGTAGCATCTAAGAGTGGTTCTTCAGACTCTGAGAGATATTCGGTTGTATGCTAAGTTTTCGAAGTGTGAGTTCTGGTTGAGTTCAGTTGCATTCTTGGGTCACGTTGTATCAGCAGAGGGTATTCAGGTTGATCTGAAGAAGATAGAGGCAGTCAAGAACTGGCCTCGACCCACATCAACTATAGAGATCCGGAGTTTCTTGGGTTTGGCAGGCTATTACCGTCGGTTTGTGGAGGAATTTTCATCTATTTCAGCCCTGATTACCAGGTTGACCCAGAAGGGTGCCAAGTTTAGGTGGTCGGATGAGTGTGAGGCGAGCTTTCAGAAGCTCAAGACAGCATTTTGTCCATAGGTTCAGGGCCATATACAGTTTATTGTGATGCATCTCGTATTGGACTTGGTGCGGTGTTGATGCAGGATGGCAAGGTCATTGCTTATGCTTCGCGTCAGTTGAAGATTCATGAGAAGAACTACCCAGTCCATGATTTGGAGTTAGCAGCCATTGTTCACGTGCTGAAGATTTGGAGGCACTATTTATATGGCGTGTCATCTGAGGTGTTCACGGATCACAAGAGTTTGCAATACTTGTTCAAGCAGAAGGAGCTAAACTTGAGGCAGAGAAGGTGGTTGGAGCTACTGAAAGACTATGATATCACCATCTTGTATCATCTGGGGAAGGCAAATGTGATGGTCGATGCTTTGAGTAGAAAGTAAGCCAGTATAGGTAGTCTTGCATATATTCCGGTCGGTGAGAGGCCGCTTACTTTGGATGTTCAGGCTTTGGCCAATCAGTTCATGAGGTTGGATGTCTCCGAGCGGAGCCGTGTGTTAGCTTGCACAGTCGCCCGTTCTTCATTATTGGAGCACATTCGAGGTCAATAGTATGATGATCCCCATTTGTGTGTCCTAAAGGACACTGTGCAGCACGGTGGTGCCAAGCAGGTCACAGTGGGAGATGATGGAGTTTTGAGGATGCAGGGTCGTATTTGTGTGCCTAATATGGATGGACTTCGAGAGTTGATTCTAGAGGAGGCCCATAGTTCCCGGTACTCTATTCATCCGGGCGCCGCTAAGATGTATCAGGATTTGCGACAGCATTAATGGTGGAGAAGGATGCAGAAGGATATTGTTGCATATGTGGCTCGGTGTTTGAAATGTCAGCATGTAAAGTACAAGCATCAGAGACCTGGCGGTTTGTTTCAGAGGATTGAGCTTCCCGAGTGGAAGTGGGAGCGTATCACTATGGACTTTGTTGTTGGACTCCCGCGGACTCAGAGGAAGTTCGATGCGGTATGGTTTATTATTGATAGGCTGACCAAGTCAGTGCATTTCATTCCTGTGGCAGTCTCATATTCTTCTGAGAGGCTAGCTGAGATCTATATCCGGGAGATTGTTCGTCTTCATGGTGTGCCTGTGTCTGTCATTTCTGATCGAGGTACGCAGTATACCTCGCATTTCTGGAGAGCGGTGCAGCGTGAGTTGGGCACACGGGTCGAGTTGAGCACATCATTTTATCCTCAGACAGACGGGCAGTCCGAGCGTACTATTCAGATTTTGGAAGATATGCTCCGAGCTTGTGTTATTGATTTTGGAGGCTCGTGGGATCAGTTTTTTCCTTTAGCGGAGTTTTCCTACAACAACAGTTACCAGTCGAGCATCCAGATGGCTCCTTATGAGGCTTTATATGGTAGGCGGTGTCGGTCGCCGGTTGGGTGGTTTGAGCCGGGAGAGGCTCAGTTATTGGGTACAGATCTAGTACAGGATGCCTTGGACAAAGTCAGGATCATTCAGGATAGGCTTCGTACAGCTAAATCCAGGCAAAAGAGTTATGCCGATCGTAAGGTTCGTGATGTGGCATTCATGGTTGGCGAGCGAATGTTGCTTCAAGTGTCGCCTATGAAGGGCGTTATGAGATTTGGAAAGAAGGGCAAGCCTAGCCCTAGGTTCATTGGCCCGTTTGAGATTCTTGATCGAGTGGGAGAGGTGGCTTACAGACTTGCGTTGCCGCCGAGTTTATCAGCCGTGCATCCAGTGTTTCATGTGTCCATGCTTCGGAAGTATCACGGTGATCCATCCCACGTGTTAGATTTCAGCACTATCCAGTTGGACGAGGACTAGTCCTATGAGGATGAGCCGGTAGCTATTTTAGACCGACAGGTTCGTAAGTTGCGATCGAAGAGTTTCCCTTCTGTTCATGTTCAGTGGAGAGGTCAGCCTGCAAAGACATCGACCTGGGAGTCCGAGTCCGATATGCAGAGCCGATATCCCCATCTTTTCTCCGACTCAGGTACTTCCTTCTTATGTCCGTTCGAGGACGAACAGTTGTTTTAGAGGTAGAGAATGTGATGACCCAAAAGGTCATCACTTATTTTACAAGTCCATTCTGTGTTATGAGGCCTTAAAACCTCCTTTTTGTCTTACCTTGATTTGCGTGCGCAGTCCGGACGTATATCCGGAAAAGCCTTTATGTGAAAATCTGTGAAAAATGGTAATTTTTGCTTTTAAAATGAATTTGAGTTGACTTCGGTCAACGTTTTGGGTAAACGGACCCGGACCCGTGATTCGACGGTCCCGGAGGGTCCGTAGGAAAATGTGGGACTTGGGTGTATGCCCGAAATTAAATTCCAAGGTCCCAAGCCCGAGAAATGAATTTTTAAAGGAAATTGTTTTCTGGAATATATATGAGTTTTGGAAATAAAATATGTTTGAAGTTGATGGTATTGGGTCCGTATTTTGATTCCGGAGGCCGGTATAAGTTTGAAATAATAATTTGGTTGAACATGTAAAATTTGGTAAAGATCGGGATTGGTTTGTTATAAAACGGACTTAAAGTTGAGAAATTGGAATTTTGCGTGTTCTTGGATGATTTCATGAATTTGGGGTTCAATTCATAGTTGTTGATGTTATTTTGATGATTTGATCGCATGAGAATGTCCGTATGATGCTTTTGGACTTGCGTGCATGTTTGGTTTGGAGCCCCGAGGGCTCGGGGGAGTTCTGGATAGGCCACGGAGTGAAACTAGACTTAGGATCAAGTGCTGGTATCTGGTATTTTTGCCCAGGCCTCTGACCTCGCAATTGCGAGACCAGGCTTCGCAATTGCGAAGTTCTCATACTTGGTAATTGTGAACCAAGCTTCGCAAATGCGAACCAAGCCTGGGCAGGCCCTTTTTGCAAATGCGAAACATTTGGTGGGAATTGCTAAGTCCCTCTTCCGCAAATGCGACAGGCCCTTCGCAAATGCGAATGTGACCATATTGCTTCATGGTCGCAAATGCGACATATTCTTCGCATTTGCGAAGATAGCAGGCCTTGAAGGGGTTCGCAATTGCGAACCCTGGTCGCAATTGCGACATCTGCAACCTCCAACTTCATAACTTAGCCGAAAATATTTCATTTTTCAAACCCTTTCAAAACCTAAACACCTTTGGGTGATTTTTCAAAGACAAGTACTCTTCCAAATCGATTATACGAGCGAATTGGTGGTGGAATCAAGAGATAAAGCGCTAGTTGAGGCTTGAATTGTGTTCGTGGCATCGAGGTAAGTGTTTGGTCTAACCTTAGCTTGAGGAATTAGGAGTGGTGTCTTATTTGCTATGTGTTAATTGTGGGGTACGACGTATAGGCATAGTGACGAGTATCTATACATCGGTGTCAAGCATGCCCGTGAGTCTTTTATTGTAATTGTTGTGACTCCGTCGTGGTTTATTCATGCTTAATATGATGATTATCATTATTGTTCCCTTGCCGGGATGTTGTTGTTATATTATGGTTCCCTTGCCGGGATGTTGTTATTATATTATTGTTCCCTTACCGGGATGTTGTTGTTGTGTTATTGTTCCCTTGCCGGTATGTTGTTGTTATATTACTGTTTCCTCACCGGGATTCTTTTATAATTGGTATTGATATATGAAATGGGAGCGAGCTGTATGCCTGCAACGGTAAAATGGGTGAAATGGGAGCGGGTTGCATGCCTGTAACGGTAACATATGAAATGGGAGCGGGTTGTACGCCTGCAACGGTAATATGTAAAATGGGAGCGGGTTGCACGCCTGCAACGGTAACATATGAAATGGGAGCGGGTTGCACGCCTGCAATGGTAATATTTGAAATGGGAGCGGGTTGCACGCCTGCAACGGTAACATATGAAATGGGAGCGGGTTGCACGCCTGCAACGGTAATATGTGAAATGGGAGCAGGTTGCACGCCAGCAACGGTAACATATGAAATGGGAGCGGGTTGCATGCCTGCAATGCTAATATGTGAAATGGGAGCAGGTTGCACGCCTGCAACGGTAATATATGAAATGGGAGCGGGTTGCACGCCTGCAATGGTACTATATGAAATGGGAGAGGGTTGCACGCCCGCAACGGTACTATATGAAATAGGAGAGGGTTGCACGCCTGCAACGGTACTATATGATTGGGATCGGGTTGCACGCCTGCAACGGTATCACATGTCTACTTGTTCCTTATTTCCTTATCTTTTGCTGGTAATTGAATTATGGCGTTCTTTGCTTTTCTCTATTGGTTTCTGTTGTTGCCTGAAATACCTCGCAGCATATCCCCCCTTTCCTATCTTATACTGTAAATATTTTCCTTTATATTCCGTTGTACATGATTTAACTGCATAGGTTTATTTGGTAGTCTGGTCCTAACCTCGTCACTACCTCGCCGAGGTTAGGCTAGGCACTTACCAGCACATGGGGTCGGTTGTACTGATACTACACTCTACACTCTTTTGTGTAGATCCCGGTGCTGTAGCTTTCGTCCGCAGTGAAGGTGCTGTCTTCAGTCCATTCGGGCGACCCGAGGTGGTCCTGCAGGTGTCCGCAAGCCTTAGCGTCTCCTTCTATCTTTCTCTACCATTTCTTCTATGTATTTCTGAAACAATTTGTATTTTTTTTTGGACCTTTATTTGTAGTACTCTTAGACAGTCTGTGAAATTGTGACACCAGATCTGGGTAGCTTTTAGTTATGGAATTGTGTTGGAAATATTTAAACCGTTATATTTTTTTTCTTCCGCTTATTTAATTCCGCTGTTTATATGATGTTGTTCACCATTGTCGAAGGATTAAATCATAAGAAAAAGGTTAATTAATTGGAACAATTGGCTTGCCTAACTTCCATTAGTAGCCACCATCACGACCCCCGAGGGTGAAAAATCCGGATCGTGACAAATCTACTAGTGAGTACCTCTTACAAGTGACTATAATCATTTATCTACCATTGATAACTTATAATTTGGCAAGAAATTAAAAGCGTAGTTATGACTTCTATTCCATCAACCCTCCAATTTGTATAGAAACAATACTTAAAAACTTCCATCAGATAATTTGCTAACTCAATTTTACCCTCAGGCAATATTAGTCTCTACATTTTAGTTACACTATCATAGCAAAGATAATAATGTAGATCTCTATTCACATAAAAGCTGAGCTAAACAAAGGGAGGGAATGCATTTAAAATATTTTGTGTAATTGAAAGTGAGTGAGAAAGATATACTTTTTGGGAAGTGAATACCTTTATTCACTTGGCATCCTCTTTCAATTCATAATTGTTGGGGCTACCAGGAAAAATTCATTTCAAGATATCTGAAACTTGATTCTCAAACAACCAGATTTGTATTTATGTACTTCCCATTCTAGCAAACAAAAAATAAGATAGTATGTCAAAGAAGACAAATCCAAATTTACCTCTTCGGTTGAACTCATAAAGGAAGATCTTAAGCTAAGACAATATATGATAGAGACCAAATCAACAGTAGAAATCTGCAAGTTTCATATGTCAAGAGATAAAGAATGAAGGAGAAAGACGACAAATTGTGTATTATTCTCAACTAATTGATATAGTGCAGAACATTTTCTTTCCAAAGGTGGCACGCCCAAAGTTTACCTTGTCGATATGTATTCGCTATCAACTAATCCTCGTACAACAATTTTTGATATGTATTCGCTATCAACTAATCCTCGTACAATAATTTTAAGGAGAGAAGGAAGTTAATAGCTAAAAAGTCAGTTTACCCAGCTTTACCTACCAAACATGCCAGTGAATAATGCCTTAACATACCTCTGAAGTACCTCTATCCTTTTTCTTTGCCTTCCTCACTTTTGTTCTACGTTCATCTTATTTGAGAACATGAAGAATCCTCTATTCACTCTAGTGTCCACATGTATTATAGCCTATACTAAAGCAAGCAAGAACTGAATTGATGCAAAACACTATATAGAGTCACAAGTAGGACAATATCTTTAGAATTTGATATTCCAACAACAAAGTTAAAGTCTTAATAACATCAAAACTAAATACTGCGCTAGCATAAAAAAGAAATAGTATGCATCAATTGATATGCCAAATTGATCTACCTAACTCAGATATTGCCATGTTTATTCAATATCAAACTAGAGCCTCATTCTTAGCTTCAGGAGCTATACAATTATAATAATTAGAGAGAGAGAACAAGAATTAACTACTAGATAATAGAATGTCAGAACAAGAATTTGTGCCCAGATTGTATCAACGTATATAGTTATTCTCCTTGGAAAATACAAGTGAAGATCATCCCTCCCCCTTATGGGCTAGAGAACGACATATAACTAAGTGAATGAACTCATTTTACAATAGAGAAAACCAAACCTCATTGTAATTGAAGTATATTGTCATCACTATCTCATATTTTTATCAATAATCCATAAAGCTTCATGAAAAAATAACCATATCTTCTTGCATATCTATTAATTATCAAACCTTATAAATAACAAAATATTTTAGTTTCAACTACCAAGCCTCAATGTATGCCATTAAGTCATAAGCATTTATACGTTTATGCTACAAAAGCTTTATGTCAAACTTAAGTAGAAAACTTAGACTAACATTTTGAAATCCACAACTGAGAAGTAACATAATAATGCTTCAAATGCAAAACAAAAATATACAAAGCACTAAAAAAAATTAATTTGACAACAAAAGGACATAATAATAGTTTAACTATGGAATGAAGTAAGATGTGGTGGACCTGAAAATTGTACTGTACGTACAAATCAACAAGTTATGAAAACATATAAGCATATAAGAAAAGGCAAACCACATATGTCCAGAAATTTCCATCTCATGAAAATACCTTCTTAATGCTTCACTTCCTTTTCAAATACTCATTATTGCTTTCTGTCCATCCATATTTGATACTAAATTTTTACATCCTACTAATTCTTTCAAATTCTTTCTATTTATCCAACAAATTTCACTTCATTAATTGGCTTCGAAATCAAAATGATTTCAACTGTAAGGATAGTCAGACAAAACATTCCATCAAGCAGCCAATATGCCATGGTTTCCTAAAAGAAATTCACAAATATGCAAAGCTAGTATAGAAATATTTAAGATCTGAACACAAGTAAGTTTAAACTTAAGACTAGCAATATGAAACAAACCCGAATGTACTCTGTGTTAGAACTTTGATACTATTGAGATTTTTTTTGAGTCGTTGAATTTCACTAAAGCAAATATTGGCATATATAATAGCACATTTCAGAAAGAAAATGAGACGTCGCTGCAAATTTTAGGGTGGAGGGAAATTCGGCAAAGGAGGTGGTAGTGTCTATGTAGATTCCGGCGGAGGTGGGCAAAATGGGAAACCTAATGAACTGATTGTAACGACCCGACCGGTCGTTTTTAGAATTTGAGCCCCGATCCCCTATTACCAGCTTTCCCCATGTTTGTTTCTGTTATTGTGAGTAGCCGGGAGGAATTATTGGGAGTTTCGGAGAGTTTTGGGATACTTAGTCCCTAAATGAGAGCTTAAGCTTTGGAAATTTGACCGTAGTTAGAACAGTGTGAAGATGGCCTCGAAATGGAATTTCGATGGTTCCGTTAGCTCCGTTGGGTGATTTCGGGCTTAGGAGCATGTTCGGATTGTATTTTGGAGGTCCGTAGTTAATTTAGGCTTGAAATGCCGAAAGTTGAATTTTTGAAGTTTCCGATTCGATAGTGAGATTTTGATCTGAGGGTCGGAATGGAATTTCGGAAGTTGGAGTAGCTCAGTAGAGTTGAATCTGACACGTGTGCAAAATTTCAGGTCATTCGGACTAGGTTTGATAGACTTTTTGATCGAAAGCGTAAATTTGGAGTTTTGAAGTTCTTAGGCTTGAATCTGATGTTAAATTGCTGTTTTGATGTTGTTTTGAGCGTTCTGAACGTTGGAACAAGTTTGAATGATGTTTTAGGATTGGTTGGCATGTTTGGTTGAGGTCCCGGGGGCCTCGAGTGAGATTCGGGTGCTTGACGGAAGTTAAATTGGACTTAGGGAGATTTTTGCATTGCTGAACCTGTCATAACCGCACCTGCGTGTGTGGACCGCAGGTGCGGTTCCGCAGAAGAGCTATTGGACCGCAGAAGTGGAAAGTTGGTCCAGCTCCAGGAGCCGCATGTGCGAGAAGGGTAACGCACCTGCGAGACTGCAGGTGCGGAAGGTCTGTCGCAGGAGCGGAAAATGGATTTAAGTGAAATGTCGCTGATGCGACTATGTCCTTGCAGAAGCGGGACCGCAAATGCGGTCCCAGAGCCGCAGAAGCGGTATCGCTAGGCAGAACATATAAAGTGTTGCCTTCGGGAATTTGAGTCATTCTTTCACCATTTTCATCCGGGAATTTAGCTTTTGGGGAGGTTTTTGAGAGGGAATTCAAGGAGCTTCGAGGAGGTAAGATTTTTGTAACCTAAACTCATTATTATGGTGATTTTTATCATTCTAAGCATGAAAATTTAAGGAAAATCAGTGGTAAATTGAGGGTTAGGGCTTGATTAATTAGTGACCTTTGAGTGATGATTTGAGGGACCATTTGAGGTTCGATTTTGGTACTTTTGATATGCATGAACTCATGAGAGTACGGGGTTTTTGAAAATATAAATTTTACCCGATTCCGAGACGTGGGCCCGAGGGGCGTTTTGGTCATTTTACCTAATTTCGCGTTTTAGCTTTGAATTTATTTGTAGAATCAGTTACTTGAAGTGTTATTTACATTATGCAAATGAATTAAATAGATTTGGGCCATTTGGAGTCGAATACTCGTGGCAAGAACGTGGTTTCAGGTTGATTTGGAGCTAGTTCGAGGTAAGTGGCTTGTCTAACCTTGTGTGAGGGAAGCTCCCCTTAGGATTTGGTATTATTGATGTTTGAAATTCCTTGTATGTAAGGTGACGAGTTCCTACTTGTGCTAATTGTGAAAAAATCTGATTTCCATTAAGTACTTAGAATTGTGTTTTCCTTTCCTGTTTATACTACTTGCAAGTTAAGCGTGTTGTTAGCTTAGGGATGCATGTCTAATTGATTAACTGGTTATTTGTTCTACTGCCCTATTTGAATTATGTGCAGCATGCCATGTTAGAACCACCTGCTTTACCTTGGTGTGAAATTTGATTGAATTGAGTATTCTTCTTGTTGCTGTTGTGTATTTACTTTGGGACTACGGGACAGTATCCTGGGAGATCCCCCTGTATGTTTACTTTGGGACTACGGATTTGTATTCCAGGAGATCCCCCTGTATGTTTACTTTGGGACTACGGATTTGTATTCCAGGAGATCCCCCTGCACTTTTATATTGGAACTACGGATTGCACATGGTAGATTCCCGCGCATTTACGAGTTGGACTATGGGACTGCACCTGGGAGATCCACTGAATATTTATAATTTGGGACTACAGGACGGTATGGGAGATCCCCTGGTTATTATCTCTGCATTGAGCTGTATTGGTCTTTCCGTGATTACTTTGTTCTGTTCAAGTTGCTGCTGTTCTTTATCCTGTGTTACCTTTTACTGTTGCACTTAAGTATACTGTCTTATTCTACACTATTATTATACCTTGCATTTAACCTCAGTAGGGCCCTAACCTTCCTCGTCACTACCCGACCGAGGTTAGGCTTGACACTTACTGAGTACCGCTGTGGTGTACTCATGCCCTCCTGCGCATGTTTTTTATGTGCAAATCTAGATTCTTCGACTCAGTCCTACCATCCTTGAGGCGGAGCGATCCATCAGAGACTTCGAGGTATGTCTGTCGTGTTCGCAGACCGAGGAGTCCCTTTCCATTCTGGCTCATAGTATTAGGCCTTCTGTATATACTTTTGTTTAGACACTCCGAAGTTAGAACACTGTAGTTATTCCATAGCTTTTGATTTAATGAGATTATGGATTTTGGGAAAATGTAGTTCATTGTAAGAGTTTGATTAGTATTATTTCTGCAGTTTGGATAGTGTATTTCTGTCATTTCTTTTTCCGCAAATTGTCAGGCTTACCTAGTCGTAGAGACTAGGTGCCGTCACGATAGATCACGGAGGGCGAACTTGGGTCGTGACAAGTTGGTATCAGAGCTCTAGGTTCATATGTGTCATGAATTACAAGCCGGTTTATTAGACGGTACGGAGACGTCTGTACTTATCTACGAGAGGCTATGTAACTGTTAAGAAAGTTTCACTTCGTTTGATTTCCTTGTCGTGCGAGATTTTGATATCACAATTCTAAATTTCTGTCTTCTATTCTCTTACAGATGGTGAGGACACGTGCTACCCGAGATGATCAAGCACCCGCATCCGCTACTGCAGCCGTCAGAGGTCGGGGCCGGGGTAGAGGTCGAGGACGCGCTCGTGGTGCAGCCAGATCACCCGCGCGAGCTGCTACCGAGGTGCCACCAGTAGTGCCAGCCGGAGTCCAGACACCTGATACTTCTGCTACTACTACTCTAGCACTCCAGGAGACTCTGGCACAGTTTATGACTATGTACACCACTTTGGCTCAGGCAGGGTTGCTTCCCCTTGCTGCAACTACATTCCAGGCCGGGGGGAGGAGCACAGACTCCCGCCGCCCGCACTCCTGAGCAGCGAGTGCATATTGATCAGGTCCCAGAGATTATTCCTGTATAGCCGGTAGCTCCAGCTCAGCCCGAGGAGAGGGCAGTAGCTTCAGAGGAGGAGCAAAAGAGGCTTGAGAGGTTCAAGAAGTATCAGCCTCCTACATTCAGCGGGCTAGCCTCCGAGGATGCTCCTGGATTTCTAGAGAAGTGCTACCGTATTCTCCATACCATGGGTATATCAGGATCGAGCGGGGTTTCCTTCACTACCTTTCAGCTTCGAGGAGTCGCCTATCAGTGGTGGCGTGCTTATGAGTTAGACAGTCCAGATGAGGCAGCTTACCTGACTTACGCTCAGTTTTCAGATAGGTTCATGAGATAGTATGTTCCCTAGAGTCTCAAGGACGCTTGGCGTGCAGAGTTTGAGCACTTGCGCCAGGGTACTATGACTGTCTCGGAGTATGCTGTCCGTTACACCGACTTGGCTAGACATGTACCAGCTTTGGTTTCTACGGTTCACGAGAAGGTTTGCCAGTTTATTGAGGGGCCCATTCCCAGAATCAGATCTAGCATGGCTCGTGAGTTGGAGATGGATATTTCTTATCAGCAGGTGGTGCATTGCTAGGAGGATTGAGGGTATGCATGCTAGGGATAAAGAGGAGAGGGAGGCCAAGAGGTCTCGAGAGTCGGGCCATTATTCTGGTGCTCGCGCCCCAGCTGCAGGTCGTCATGGTAGAGGTTATATGAGCCGCCCTATTCATTCAGCTCTTCCAGCAACTAGTGGTATTCCAGATACACCTAGGCCTCAGGAGCCTTATTATGCGCCTCTAGTATCTAGTGCACCTCTGCACGAGGTGCTTCTAGTGGATAGTCCAGCAGACCTGGCCCGAGCTAGTCACAGCTGCCACGTCCTTCTAGGGCTTGTTTGAGTATGGTGACACACGCCATATGGTGATGGATTGCCCCAAACTTAGGAGGGTGCACCTCCACAGACTTTTCAGCCACAAAATGCCCCACAGAGTTCTCAGGCTATGATCCCAGCACCAGTTGCTACCCCACCTGCCCAGCCAGCTAGAGGTGGAGGTCGAGGAGGCAGAGGTCGCCCTCGAGGGGGAGGCCAGGCCAGATATTATGCCCTTCCTGCTCATACTGAGGTTGTCGCCTCCGATTCTGTCATCACAGGTACTATTGTGTTCTATCACAGAGATGCATCGGTTCTATTCGATCCAGGCTCCACTCATTCTTATGTGTCTTCTTATTTTGCTCCGCATTTGGGTGTATCTCGGGATTCTTTGAGTTCCCCTATTTATGTTTCTACTCATGTGGGAGATTCTCTTGTTGTGGACCGCGTTTATCTGTCATGTCTGATTGCTTTTAGTGGTTTTGAGACCAGACCCGATTTGTTATTGCTCAGCATGGTAGACTTTGATGTTATTCTGGGCATGGACTGGTTGTCACCCCATTATGCTATTCTTGATTGTCACGCTAAAATCGTGACACTGGCTATGCCAGGTGTACCGCGTGTTGAGTGGAGGGGTACCTTAGATCATACTTCCAGTAGAGTATTTCATTCCTTAAGGCTCAGCGTATGGTCGAGAAGGGGTGTGACGTGTATCTAACTTATGTGAGAGATGTCAGTATTGATACCCCTACAGTTGATTCAGTCCCAGTAGTACGGGATTTCTCTAATGTGTTTCCACCTGACCTTCCAGACATGTCACCCGATAGAGATATTGATTTTGGCATTGATCTTTTGCCGGACACTTAGCCCATTTTTATTCGTCCGTACCGTATGGCTCCTCCTGAGTTGAAAGAGTTGAAGGAGCAGTTACAGGAATTGCTTGATAAGGGATTCATTCGGCCCAGTGTATCACCTTGGGGTGCTCCTGTCTTGTTTGTGAAGAAGAAGGATGGTTTTATGCGTATGTGTATTGATTATCGCAGTTGAACAAGGTTACAGTGTAGAACCGTTATCCTTTTCCCGTATTGATGACCTTTTTGATCAGTTACAGGGTGCTTGTGTGTTTTCTAAGATTGACTTGCATTCAGGCTATCATCAGTTGAAGATTTGGGAGCCAGATATCCCGAAGACTGCCTTCAAGACTCGGTATGGTCATTACAAGTTCTTTGTTATGTCATTTGGGCTGACTAATACCCCAGCAGCCTTCATGCATCTGATGCACAGTGTATTCCAGCCATATCTTGACTCATTCATGATTGTCTTTATTGATGACATTCTGGAATATTCCCGGAGTCTGGAGGATCATGAGCACCACCTGAGAACAGTGCTCAAGACTTTGAGAGAAAAGAAACTATATGCTAAGTTATCGAAATGTGAGTTTTGGTTGGATTCCGTGGCATTCTTGGGTCACGTGGTCTCGAGTGAGGGTATTCAGGTGGATCCGAAGAAGGTAGATGCAGTGCAGAATTGGCCCAGACCATCCTCAGCTACAACGATTCGCAATTTTCTTGGCTTGGCGAGTTATTACCGTCGATTTGTTCAGGGGTTTTCATCTATTGCAGCACATATGACCAGGCTGACCTAGAAGGGTGCTCCGTTCCAGTGGACGGAAGAGTGTGAGGAGAGCTTTCAGAAGCTCAAGACAACTTTGACCACAACCCCAATTTTTATATTGCCTACCGGTTCGGGGTCTTATACTGTCTATTGTGATGCCTCGAGGGTTGTCCTTGGAGCGGTATTGATGCAGGATGGTAGGGTGATTGCCTACACATCCAGACAGTTGAAGATACATGAGAAGAATTATCCTGTCCATGATCTCGAGTTAGCTGCCATTGTTCACGCCTTGAAGATCTGGCGTCATTATTTGTACGGTGTGCCTTGTGAGATCTATACTGATCACCGAAGTTTGCAGCATCTGTTCAAGCAGAAGGACCTTAATTTGAGCCAAAGGAAGTGGTTAGAGATGCTGAAGGACTATGATATCACTATTTTGTATCAATACTGATCACCGAAGTTTGAGATGTGTAGGGTGATTGCCTACACATCCAGACAGTTGAAGATACATGAGAAGAATTATCCTGTCCATGATCTCGAGTTAGCTGCCATTGTTCACGCCTTGAAGATCTGGCGTCATTATTTGTACGGTGTGCCTTGTGAGATCTATACTGATCACCGAAGTTTGCAGCATCTGTTCAAGAAGAAGGACCTTAATTTGAGCCAGAGGAAGTGGTTAGAGATGCTGAAGGACTATGATATCACTATTTTGTATCACCCGGGCAAGGCCAATGTGGTGGCTGATGCATTGAGTCGCTGGGCGGAGAGTTTGGGGAGTTTAGCTTATTTACCAGCGGCAGAGAGGACCATGGCGATGGATCTTCAGGCCTTAGCCAGCTAGTTTGTGAGGTTGAATCTTTCGAAGCCCAGTCAGGTTCTAGCTTACGTGGTCTCTCGGTCCTCCTTGTTTGATCGTATCTGGGAGCGTCAGTTTGATGACCCTCATTTGCTTGTCCTCAAGGACAATGTGTTGCATGGTGATGCTCGAGATGTGACTATTGGTGCTGATGGGGTGTTGAGGATGCATGGTCGATTTTGTGTACCCAATGTTGATGGGCTTCGAGAGTTGATCCTAGAGGAGGCCCATAGCTCGCGGTATTCCATTCATCCAAGTGCCACGAAGATGTATCTGGATTTGAGACAGCACTACTGGTGGAGGCGAATGAAGAAAGATATAGTTGGGTTTGTAGCTCGGTGCCTTAATTGTCAGCAGGTAAAGTATGAGCACCAGAGACCAGGTGGATTGTTTCAGTAGATAAAGATTCCGGAGTGGAAGTGGGAGCGGATCACCATGGACTTCGTATCTGGGCTCCCACAGACTTCGAGGAAGTTCGATGCCATTTGGGTTATTGTGGATCAACTGACCAAGTCAATGCATTTCATTCCTTTGTGTACTACCTAGTCCTCGGAGCGGTTGGCGGAGATTTACATCCGGGAGATTGTCCGTCTGCATGGTATTCTAGTTTCTATCATTTCAGACAGAGGTACTGAGTTCACATCACGGTTCTGGAGAGCCGTACAGCATAAGTTAGGTGCTCGGGTGGAGTTGAGCACAACATTTCACCCTCAGATGGACGGACAGTCCGAGCGCACTATTCAGATTCTTGAGGATATGCTCCGTCCGTGTTTGATTGAGTTTGGAGGGTCTTGGGATCAGTTCTTGCCATTGGCGGAGTTTGCCTACAACAACTACTATCAGTCCAGTATTCAGATGGCACCGTTTGAGGCTATATATGGTAGGCGGTGTATCTCTCCGGTGGGTTGGTTCGAGTCGGGTTAGGCTAGTTTATTGGGCACATACTTGGTATAGGATGCCTTGGAGAAGGTTAAGGTGATTCAGGATAGACTCCGTACAGCCCAGTCCAGACAGAAGAGCTACGCTGATCGGAAGGTTCGTGATGTTTCCTATATGGTTGGAGAGCGGGTTCTACTTCGGGTATCGCCTATGAAGGGCGTTATGAGATATGGGAAGAAAGGGAAGTTGAGTCCGAGGTTTATCGGCCCTTTTGAGATATTGAGGCGTGTTGGGGAGGTTGCTTATGAGCTTGCCTTACTTCCCAGCCTGGCAGGAGTTCACCCGGTATTTCATGTTTTGATGCTCCGGAGGTATCACGGTGACCCGTTGCACGTGCTGGATTTCAGTTCAGTCCCGTTGGACAAGGATCTATCTTATGTTGAGGAGCCAGTGGCAATATTGGATAGGCAGATTTGGAAGCTGAGGTCAAAGAACATTGCATCTGTGACGGTTCAGTGGCGGGGTCAGCAAGTCGAGGAGGCGACCTGGGAGACCAAGCAAGATATGCGCAGTCGTTACCCTCATCTTTTCACTACTTCAGGTATGTCTCTATGCTCGTTCGAGGACGAACAGATGTTTAAGCTTGGGAGGATGCAACGACCCGGCAGGTCATTTTTAGAATTTGTGCCCCGATCCCCTATTAACTACTTTCCCCGTGTTTGTTTCTGCTATTGTGAGTTGCCGGGAGGAATTATTGGGAGTTTCGGAGAGTTTTGGGACACTTAGTCCCTAAATGAGAGCTCAAGCTTTGGAAATTTGACCGTAGTCGGAGCAGTGTGAAGACGGCCTCGAAATGGAATTTTGATGGTTCCGTTAGCTCCGTTGGGTGATTTCGGGCTTAGGAGCGTGTTCGTATTGTGTTTTAGAGGTCCCTAGCTAATATAGGCTTGAAATGCCGAAAGTTAAATTTTCGAAGTTTCCGAGTCGATAGTGAGATTTTGATCCGGGGGTCGGAATAGAATTCCGGAAGTTGGAGTAGCTCTGTAGGGTTGAATGTGACGTGTGTGCAAAATTTCAGGTCATTCGGACTAGGTTTGATAGACTTTTTGATCGAAAGCGTAAATTTGGAGGTTTGAAGTTCTTAGGCTTGAATCCAATGTTAAATTGGTGTTTTGATGTCATTTTGAGCGTTCCGAAGGTTGGAACAAGTTTGAATGATGTTTTAGGATTGGTTGGCATGTTTGGTTGAGGTCCTGGGGGCCTCGGGTGAGTTTCGGATGCTTGACGGAAGTTGAATTGGACTTAGGGAGATATTTGCATTCCTGAACCTGTCATAACCGCACCTGCCTGTGTGGGACCGCAGAAGCGGAAATTTGGTCCAGCTCCAGAAGCCGCAGGTGCGAGAAGGGTAACGTACATGCGAGACCGCAAGTGCGGAAGGTCTGTCACAGGAGCGGAAAATAGATTTAAGTGAAATGTCGCAGATGCGACCATGTCCTCGCAGATGCGGGACCGCAGATGCGATCCCAGAGCCGCAGAAGCGGTATCGCTGGGCAGAACATATAAAATGTTGCCTTCGCGAATTTGAGTCATTGTTTCACCATTTCATCCGGTAATTTAGCTTTTGTGGAGGTTTTTGAGAGGGAATTCAAGGGAGCTTCGAGGAGGTAAGATTTTTGGAACCTAAACTCATTATTATGGTGATTTTTATCATTCTAAGCATGAAAATTTAAGGAAAATCAGTGGTAAAGTGAGGGTTAGGGCTTGATTAATTAGAGACCTTTGAGTGATGATTTGAGGGACCATTTGAGGTTTGATTTTGGTAATTTTGGTAATTTTGGTATGCATGAACTCGTGAGAGTGCGAGGTTTCAGAAAATATAAATTTTACCCGATTCCGAGACGTGGACCCGAGGGGCGTTTTGGTCATTTTACCTAATTTCGCGTTTCAGCTTAGAATTTATTTGTAGAATCACTTGAAGTGTTATTTACATTATGCAAATGAATTGAATAGATTTGGGCCCTTTGGAGTTGAATACTCGTGGCAAGAACGTGGTTTCGTGTTGATTTGGAGCCGATTCGAGGTAAGTGGCTTGTCTAACCTTGTGTGGGGGAAACTCACCTTAGGATTTGGTATTATTGATGTTTTAAATACCTTGTATGTAAGTGCGTACTTGTGCTAATTGTTGAAAAATCCGGTTTCTATTAAGTACTTAGAATTGTATTTTCCTTTCCTTTTTATATTACTTGCAAGTTAAGTTTGTTGTTAGCTTAGGGAAGCATGTCTAATTGATTTAACTGCTTATTTATTTTACTGCCCTATTTGAATTATATGCAGCATGCCAGGTTAGAAATACCTGCTTTACCTTGGTGTGAAATTTGATTGAATTGAGTATTCTTCTTGTTGCTGCTGTTTACTTTGGGACTACGGGACGATAACCCGGGAGATCCCTCTGTATGTTTACTTTGGGACTACGGATTTGTATTCCGGGAGATCCCCCTGCACTTTTACATTAGAACTACGGGATTGCACCCGGTAGATTCCCGCGCATTTACGAGTTGTACTACGGGACCGCACCCGGGAGATCCACTGGATATTTATAATTGGGGACTATAGGACGGTAACCTGGGAGATCCCCTGGTTGTTATCTCTGCGTTGAGCTGTATTGGTCTTTCCATGATTACCTTGTTCTGTTAAAGTTGCTGCTGTTCTTTTATCCTGTGTTACCTTTTACTGTTGCACTTAAGTATACTGTCTTATTCTACACTGTTATTATACCTTGCATTTCCTTTAACCTCAGTAAGGCCCTAACCTTCCTCGTCACTACCCGACCGAGGTTAGGCTTGGCACTTACTGAGTACCGTTGTGGTGTTCTCATGCCTTTCCTGCGCATGTTTTTCATGTGCAGATCCAGGTTCTTCGACTCAGTCCTACCATCCTTGAGGCGGAGCGATCCATCAGAGACTTCGAGGTATGTCTGGCTCGTCCGCAGACCGAGGAGTCCCTTTCCATTCTGGCTCATAGTATTTGGCCTTCTGTATATACTTTTGTTTAGACACTCTGGAGTTAGAACACAGTGATTTGATGAGATTCCGGATTTTGGGAAAATTTAGTTCATTGTAAGAGTTTTATTTGTATTATTTCTGCAGTTTGGATAGTTTATTTCTGTTATTTCTTTTTCCGCAAATTGTCAGGCTTACCTAGTCGTAGAGACTAGGTGCCGTCACGATAGTTCACGGAGGGCGAACTTGGGCATTGACACTGATGTCTCAATTTTTTGGAGGGAAATTGTTTGCACTTTGAAAATGGGGAGAAATACTTCGAGAAAATTTTTAAAAGCAGGGTGGAATATTATTAAATTTCTTTAGCGCACACTTGTGAAGTGATGCTTTTAGAATTACACATATAGCTCACTTTAAAAGTGTGAAAATATAAATGAATAAGTGTTGCCAATTAATTTATGTTTGGCAACACTTACGTTGCGTCGTCAATCAATTTAAAAAGAACGTTTTGCAAGTGTGGCAATAAAATGTGTTGCCAAAAGCTATCAGAGCCACCCTTGAAAAGTGTTCCCACATATAGTTTTGGAAATACTTTTTAAGCGTTGTCAAAAGTTAGTGTGCCCTTAGGCTAGATTTGTTGTAGTGACATCCGTACATACTATATGTATATGGATGTTGTTAAATACAACTAAGTGATTACAGCACATTTAGCGTATTCAAAATAGGTTGTTGCTGTACTTCAAAATACAGATAAATACAAGTACATATGAATACATTATTTTTGGCCTTGAATCATGAGAAAATTGATACAATGCTATCAGTGTATGTGTATGTTACGTACAGCCTAAATACACTGGTTGTATATAAAATATTTCAAAAGTTCAATATAACCAATATATAGTATAAAATAAGGCAAGTAAAATGAATACAGATGTAGATTTTGGAATCAACTATTCTGGAAATCCAACAAAATACAATTTAGAAAACCATGAGAAAATTCAGTCATAAGCTGAAATACAATCTGAAAAACATAAAACTATTTAATCACTATTTTACAGATGTATCCGACTCTATGATTTTCCTAACAATCTTTGTCGGTGCTTCAGTATCGCTTATCGCCTCGGCATCTAACTTCTGCATAGCATAGTCCCAAAGGAGTGTACCATATCATTACCAGAGTAAATTATAATCAAAGACTGTTTGTGGAACCAATCCACATGTATGCTTGAGTAAATACGATGATGAAGTAGGAGGGTGTTTAACAAAGAATTTTAATTCCTGCATACAAACACGACAAAAGTAAATACATGCTTGAAATACAGATAATACAACTAACTAGGTGATTACAATACTTTTGGTGTATTCAAAATATATGGTTCCTGACTTCAAATATAAATAAATACAAGTATATTTGAATATATTATTTGCATAGTATTCAAAAACAATTGAGACAAGATACAAAGCTTGAATCATGAGAATAGTGATATAGTACTGTTATTATATTCAAAACAGTTATTTTTTGAATTCAAATACTGATAAATACAACTGTATACACAGCCAAAATAAACCATGTACGAACTATATTCATTGTATGAGGACAAACACTCAATATCTCAAAATGTATAATGTATTAAAAAAATCAAAAAAATGAGTCTATGATATATCAAAAAGACAAATTATACAGCCTTCTCTTGAGTGATGTGCAAATTAAAAGATGGCGCATCAAAATTGAGGGCTTTAAAAGAAGAGTAAAGAGAAAAAGAAGAATGGCAGAGAAGTAACTAACAACTACCCAAAAGCTTTACATATTTGTGAGTAACCACGATTTTTAGGAGCAAAATCGTGGTGAATTCATGGAGAGATTCGCTCTTGAATTTGATTTGAGAATCTTGCTGAGAGAGAGAGAGAGAGAGAGAGAGAGAGAGAGAGAGAGAGAGAGAGAGAGAGAGATCTAACTGAAGGAGGAAAGAGAACATAATTGGCTTATTTCACGCTTATACTATAGTATACATAATAAATGTGTATTTTGCTATACAATATAAAAGGTAGCTAGCTATAAGTAATAATATTTTGAATATTTTAGTCTATAATAAATAGGGTGCATTAGTTAGCTATAGAACGTAAAATTTCCCAGTTTGTTTGATTATGCAGTCCCTTTTTATTGCTTGCATAGCTTTAATATGTACAATAGAACCGTTTGCATGAAATAGATACCGTAAGCTTGTTTTTATTCTATAGGTTTTTTGAGAAACCGTTGTAACAACCACGAATACAACTCGCGTGTGATTATGAATTTAATCATGTGCATGACTTTTAGAAGAATTAATAAATAAATTTATTAGAAGAAATATCTACCTTAATTTATACTGGTCATTGGTTTTAAGTAAATACACTCTTACTGTTTTAGTATCTACTTCACATATCTTGGATAAGAAATGTGAATACCACATCCAACACGACATGTGCATACTCGTTTAGGCCCCAACTATTCTTTATAATAAAATATGGGATGCCAATCTTTTCCCATATTCAATAATTAGTTCGCTATGTCGTCCTCCCCTCATTAGTTGATCTCCATTAGAGTTTTTCATTATCTCCTCTAGGGTTTTGCACCCACATCTCATAATCTTTAATTGGTGGTTTCAGCTGAGAGACATGGAAGTTTGCCCTCCAACGGGACACTGAGTCCTAAACGATGTTGCTTTTGTCCCCGTGTCCGAGTCGTACCCGCTACGTTAGTCGGCGTACACTCACTGCGCGTACCCTCTGGCGTTGAGATGCTGACGGTCAAATTTGACCCCATACAGTTAGTCCCTCCGCTCGTTGGAGACGCATTCGGTGGGCGTCTTCGATGGGCGTAAATGCGAACCTCGGCTTAGGAGAATTTGACCTCGACCAGGGGCGGCAATATGAATGAGGTGAAATATATGACGTTGTTGAGCCACTGACGCGTGGCTTCCTTTTTGGAATGACGTCATCGCCTGTATGCGTCATTATTATATTTGCCCCCGAGGCGGTTCAGAGGATGATGTGACATTTTGATTTCCCGCACACGTTTTGAATCATGACTCTTCGTTTTCTGCGCAACTTATCCCTATAAGTAGGAGAGAGGTTCGATTCGATTCAACTTTCAAGCCTTCGGAAAGCATTTTCTGATTTACTCCTTTGTCTTTCTTTCCTATAACCGTTATTTCGTGAGGGACTCTGCCACTTCTGTTGAAACCACACTTCCTATCGTCAGTGCTTCGTTTCTTACGTAGTATAATCATGACAAAATGCGGACAGAGTAGTAAAAAGGCCAAAGATAATGCCCCGTCTAGGGTTCCGCCATCTTCCAGTGGTGAAGGGGAAAAGGCGGAGAAGGCCCTTGTTCCTCTCAGTATAGACAACGTCCTTCCGAAGGAGATGCATGTTCGCAGGGATTTTCCAACTAAAAGCCCAGACCTTCCCTGGGAGCACAGCGTTTTATTACAATCCCACTTAGATGATCTTCGAGAGACGCACCATATTCCGGACCACGTGGAAATGGTTCCTGCCGGGACGGACTATGCCAATGTGCACCGGCCTGGATATTGCACATTCTATGAGTACCCGTTCTTGATCGGTTACAATCTTCCAATCTACCCTCTGATGGAGGAGCTTTGCCATTTTTACAATGTGTGTCCGGCTCAGCTCACTCCTTACACCTTGAAGGTGTGCCGTATTATGACCACTTATGTGGCCAGGGCTGAGTGCAGCGTCTCGGTCCACCACCTCTTACAGTTATTCAGCCCTGGTTACCTGAGGGGTACCATGCTGCAGTTAAAAAGTCGTGGCATAAGGGGCTTGGTTGTTAAAGCCGATGATAAGCCCAACCGCTGCTTTTGGCGTAAATATTTCTACATCAGGACGGAGCACCTGGTGTCAAATCCCGAAAGGGTTCCCGGAAAGATGGAATCCAGAACGTAAGTATTTCTACTCGTAGAATTCAGGACTGCTTGCGCTTTTGACCATACGGCCATTGTGATTTCTTTGCTTTTCTCCTTTTTTTATTCGCAGCGAGGGCTTCTCCACCCCAGTTTACTGATGACATTAAATCATGGGTGGAAAGAATAATACCTTATGCGGAGGAATGTCGTACCTGGGCTGCATTTCTTCAACAGTACGGCCCGTCAGGTAATTCTTTGGCTACGGTTTGGGAGTTCCCTACGTTCTTGTTACCTGACTTATTCGCGTTGGAAAGAGAGAGATTTGCCCTTGAACCATCCCTGCTTAGCCCGTTATGGAAAGCCGCGACTGCCATAACTTCCGATACGTTTGGTAGACTCATCCTTACTCTGTTAAACCTTGCTAGGAAGTCCTGAGTCCCTCTCCTGTAGTTTGCGTGATGGCGAAGATGTCGTTGACCCTGGCCTCCGCTTTCTTCGAAGCACCTGCATGGGCTGTGACGAACTTATCCGCACTTTCCTCGAACGTTGATAAATTTTGGCCCGGCCCCCCTTTTAGCCCTTTTGGTAAGCCTGAGAAGTTTAAAAAACATGTTAAGAG
>NC_031989.1:49920927-49940392 GCF_001879085.1 Nicotiana attenuata
GGCCCCTCCTGTCAACGTCTCGCCAAACTTCTTCAGCAGTACCGACGGTACCTGTTCTTTCGATAGGTCGGTTCCCTTCACAGCGGTGACGTAGTGGATCAGATGATCCTCGGGATCTGTGGTTCCGTCATATACCCTCAAGTATGGTGGCATCTTGAAGGTTTTTGGGGTGGAATGAGGGACAGCTTCTTCAGCGTATGGTTGTTCAACGAACCTTCCCACGTCGCGCTTTGGTAGCAACTTGGGAGCACCGGGGATCTTGTCGACCCTCTCCTGATGTTCCTTCATCTGACTGCGGAGCGCCTTGTTTTCATTTTCCATTTCTTCCATCTTCTTTAGGATGGCTGTTAGCGTGCTATCGTTGGTCTGTGTCTCGATGGGTTTGTCATTAGCTAGTGCAACTTCCGGTTCACCCACGGCAGCAGTGATACCTACCGTTGGTGTACACCCGATGTTACTTTGTGGTGACCTCTCAACCAAGCCGCTTAGAGTGCTTGTTAGCCATCTTTCCAGTAGCTCCTTGACCGCTGAGGGTGCTTCTGTAGCCGCAGACGTGGAAGCTCCTTTTCGTGCAAGATCGTCAGACCTTCGGATGGGGAAGGTGAGATCTCTGCACCCGGTGTGATGCTAGGGGTTGCATTCGGGATGCCATCGTCACTGGCCTCGTTGAGAGGGCCAAGGAGATTAGTAGTGACACCCAATATCACTTTCGATCTTGTGTTATTTTCGGCCATTTTCTATTTCTGTGTGGTGTAGAGATGGTAGTTGGTTGTTCTCTAGGTGGATACTATGATTTTGATTCTCGAAATCCCCACAGACGGCGCCAAATTGTTTGGCTCAAAAGTTAACAATATACTTTGTAAGCTAGAAAACAATCAAAAGTAAGAAAAGGGTAAATCGTAATCAAATATAATAAACCTAGAGATGCAAAGATGATATTATTGTTGTAGATCTAGTATTGCAAAGTGATAATATGAACTCAATAAGATATGTTCGTTTGAGGTAGAGATAGAGAGAGAAAGCCAGAAAATGAGAGAGTTGTATTAGATCCGAATCCCCCTTTTACAATGTGAAGGTCTCCTTTATATAATAAGAGACCTTCCTCGAAAGAATCAAAAAGTTACAAAGACAGGTAACGTCTCCCTAGTGAAGACACTGAGTCCTAAACGATGTCGCTTTTGTCCCCGCGTCCGAGTCGTACCCGCTACGTTAGTCGGCGTACACTCACTGGGCGTACCCTCTGGCGTAGAGATGTTGACGGTCAAATTTGACCCATACAAAAGGTCAAACACTTGGTGCCAAAATGAATCTGGAATTTCCTTTTGAGCTATACATACAGAACCAAGAAGAAGCAGCAAATTGTCCACAACACATTTTTAAGGCAATTCCAGAGGAACTAAATAAAATGTATAGAAGGGAGGCCTTACCTGAAGTGAAGAGTCTTTGTTTATTAGCCAAGGATGACTTGCCTACATACCCTCCTCCCTCAAAACATAGCTCCCTTTTGGGGTTGAAATGCTAGGCAGTCATCTTGGGCTATATTGACAGGCTATTCTGCATCATGTTAGGCCTCTTCTTCTCCCATTTGTACCAAGCATCACACCAAATTCTGATCTTCTTGGTAACTGCTACATTTCTTATACTGCTACTTAAGTGCAACTTTAGACATAGAGTACGCCAATGCGAGGTGCAACTTAAGTAGACCTATTTCTTTAATTTCCCTCTTATTCTTCTTCTTTGATTCTCTTTTTAGCTAAACAAGGGTGACAGGAACGCGCGGTACCACTACCAGTAGTCCAAATTGCAGAACCTGTTAACTTGGGAATATGCTCGTGTTAATCAGCTCTAGCTCTCATTTTCATTTTGCACAACACAGAATCAGTATTCTTGAATTCTACTCTTCATTTTCTTGCAAACATGCACAGATGTATTCAAGTAGATACATGTTCAAAGATTTTGTTCAACCAGGCAACAATAGTCAAATGGCGAAGCGAAACATTGCCATAATAAAAGCCGCACAGAACTCTTCACTTTTATAAGAATACCAATCTGCTGGCTATACTACACATGTTAAAAATTAAGCAAAATGAATGAATGTCTAATGCAAGCAATTGAATACTATCTTCTACTTATTTGCTTAACCGCTCATCCCTACTTCTGCATTCTTTTTTTCTAGTAATCGTTTGAGCTGAATTAAATGGTTTCAGATTGACATAATACATAAATAAGCCCTCAAACTTGGCTCCAACCAGCAAGTTTGCCCTCCAACTTTGGTTAGCACAAGTAGGAGTATCTTGCATGTGATTCTCATATAAGAGGTATGGATAATCAAAGAACTCTTGATATAATGAAAAGGAAAAATAAAAAAATAAAAGTACCATGTATTTTGAGGGAAGGATTCAATTTTTAGTATTATTTTAATTTATGCATATGGATATAATAGGTTGGGTCATTTCTACTTTAATTTGGTTACTATTTATAGATTAAAAATTAAAAAAATACTATCGAAAAGTTGTATTTTTCGGTAACTATAATTTTAGTGTGAGTTAGTGGAAATTTTATGATTTTTATGTGAGAAAATATAGTTATGTGACTTTGGTGAAAAAGAAGTCATAGCTATATGACCATTCGTGGAATTTTCCAAAAAAAGAGGTAATCAATCGAAGTGCTTAACAAATATGCAACTAGAATATTGTGTGTATTATTCCAAGAGGTTCAGGATATAAATACAATTACAGTGTATCTAAATAAAGAATGAAAATCCGTCGTCTCTGTCGTCTCAGAAGAAAATCCGACAAATCTGCTGCTATATATGGCTATGTACATTATATTACTAAGGAACAAGTCTACTTTCATTCTTGTAAAAAAATATATTTGGCCCAATTACAATACACTTATTTTTTTTAATCAGATGTTCATTCAGAAAGAGTACTTGGGAGCTGCCCTACAAATTCGTGTTTTTCTTTTAAGACAGAAGCTCAAATGTGGTGGTAACGGGATATAATGTACGTGGATGTTGTAGTAATTGAGTAGTAGGAAAGGGTGAAATGCTATTCGGATGAAATGATGCACTTATTTATTTATTTATTTATTTTAATTTGTTTTGAATGCTATCTTTCTGCCATAAACAAAAAAATGGTGTGAATCCTTCTTCATCTGTAACTTCATTTGATATATATAATTAAGGAGACTGTAGTTTAATAACATAAAAGAAATGTCATGTTGACAAATAACATTCTACAAGTGTTTGGAACAGATTCGTAGTCAAAAATATATCTTGGCTATCCTGATGATTATTTGAGTTTTGCTAATTTTTAGTCTAGATCCATTAACATAAGCCCTGAGGCATTTTAAAGATTTTGGAATTTTTGAGCTCAAAAGTAAATTTTAGAAGTTGATTAGACGTACGGTCATTGAATTCTACCTGCTATAGCACCAAAGCTATTTTGCCACATTAAAAGTATTGGAATTTACCGTCTAAATAGTAAAATAACACCATTATTTTCATCGCATAGAAGTAATTGAACTTTCAAATACTTTTTCATTCATAAAATACATCACATCAAAACTCATCTATACATATTCTTTTATAAAGCTAATCTAGCGTTGTAAATTAAGTGTAAATATTAAAGTGTAGCTTCGTAGATTTACGATTCAACTACAATATAATAGAAAAAGACAGTTAAGGAACACTATCTCTAAAGTAATGTGTGTGGAAACGAGCAGCAGTACTCACAATAATGAAAAGCACAGCAAATGTAGCTCATATCTTATGCCGATCAACATCCATTTTCTTTGTGTCTTTTATTTCTAAAATGGATTAGTATTTGGAAATAAGAAAGAAAGCACATTGAGTTATATGTGTGATAATTGCTAGTCAAATTGATTTTTGAACTGCAAATCATCTATCCAGCAGAAAGATAATATCTCCAATTAGTATGACTTTCCGTATACTCATCAAGTTTACTAAAAACCTAACAGCTTGCTTTCCAAGTTAATAATTACACGCTAGACGATCTCACTGGGCCCGAGGTACATGACGCCCGTGGGTTATCAAGGGTATGGGTGTTTGTGTTGCATATGCTGTCAGTGGTAAGCTAGCTATTCAGAGCCCCAGTTGAAGTTGATACAACTGATCTGTCTAAACAAGAGATTACGAAGGATATTTATCACCCTGAGCCAACACGATGGATATCTCCGCCCGTACACCATTGCGGATTAATGTACCTTCATAGACCTCGCCTATTACATGGATTCTAATAGTATAATCCCGCTGATAAATTTTAACTTCACTAGGGAGACGTTACCTATATAAAGGAGATCTTCACATTGCAAAAGGGGGATTCGGATCTAATACAACTCTCTCATTTTCTGGCTTTCCCTCTCTATCTCTACCTCAAACGAACATATCTTATTGAGTTCATATTATCACTTTGCAATACTAGATCTACAACAATAATATCATCTTTGCATCTCTAGGTTTATTATATTTGATTACGATTTACCCTTTTCTTACTTTTGATTGTTTTCTAGCTTACAAAGTATATTGTTAACTTTTGCGCCAAACACCTTTCGTTGCCAATTTGCATAATCCATAAAATGCTTCTGTCTCTTCTTCTACACAATTCTGTTGCCTTCCTGCAAAGAATATATTCTTTGGAATTGAAGGAAGCTTCAAAGTTATCTGCTTCTTTAGTTCATCCTGACCAGAAAATGGGGATTATGGAATGTCAACTTGTAAGATTTGACCAAATCTTAAGCTCAAAAGTGATGCAAATTGGTCGGGAATCAAATATGTGCTTGATAGCAAGGTGACCATAAACCTTTTTCAAAGATGTATTTTTGTCACGACCAGTGAATTTTTCCAAGGGTGTTCAAATTTAAAAGCAGTGAAAAAATTTCCCGATAAAGGGTAATCAGTATGTGTTATATATCCCTAAAACATAATATTTTACCTATGTATACAGTGCAATTTTTCGATGAAGGGTGGTCAGGTGATGAGACCTACCCCAACCCTCTAGGTAAGCCAAACAACATTTAACACAACTCAAATAAGAATAAGAAGAGCCAATGAGTAAAATATCTTAACTTCTATACAAAATCTCAAGGATTTGTAGTACAAATCATGAGCTTCTAAGACTTAGAATTTACAAAGCTGGTACAAATTAAATACATCATCTGTCAGAAATATGCATAAACAGATTTGCAAAACTAAAGCTACACAGGACAAGTGGCAGCTATAACCAGAACGCAGGTACATCTTCAATGCCAGCTCCCACCATACACAGCAACATCAGCTCCAAAATCTGCACGCAAGGTGCAGAAGTGTAGTATGAGTACAACTGACCCCATTTACTCGATAAGTAACAAACCTAACCTCAGGTCGAATGCAGTGACGAGCTCGGAAGAAGGTCAGAGTCCAATACCAATAGCCAATAACAATAACAACATAGGATATATTGATTACAGTAACAACAAATAGCTCAAAGGAATTGTCATGCTCAGCTCGTTCACAGCTACGAGAAAGTAGGCATACTTTTCAAGTATAAAAGTCAAGACTAAATCTTACCACTGAAATCAGGTAAACATGTGTTTATATAAAAGAACCGTGTTTTCCAATTTACAACATCAGATAAGACTTTTCGTCTACCAAATAGCATGAGGAAGGTACATCTCTATGCCAACATGTCAATATACATGTCAAGTCATCAAATGTTATATGCCATCTAGCATGAGAAAAATACATCTCTATGCCTATATGTCAAATAAATGGTTTCATAGTGATGTCATCGAGTACACTCACCCTCAACCCACTCAAGATGCCTGGCTCAATGCCCCGACTCTATCACATACACACACAATCACTCAGCATTGTACGGGTGCCTGGCTCAAAGCCCCTCACCAAAGCGCGCGGGCGCGCGCGCGCACACACACACACACACACACACACATATATATATATATATATATATATATATATATATATATATTAGATGTAAAAGAGAAAAATAAAGGAATACATTGTGTCTCTTTCTACAAATCCATAGATTATGAAGCATTACACTTGATATTTTTGGAAAAACTTCACATTAGAACAACTGGGCTCCATACTTTTCAATTTTATAGCCCATATTTCAATTTACAACCAACTAGCCCATAAATAATAGGCTAAGATTCAACATTCAACTCCAATAGGTTTTCAAAATTACTATTTAATTTTTAAAAAAGATTCCTCAAGCTTTTAAATTACTTTTCGAATCAGTAGTTGTGACTCAAATATTAATTCAACAAACCAACTTTATTTGGGTGGTGAAAATTAGATTTTTAACAAGCTTAAATATGTGGGTTTAAATTTCGAATTTGATTTTATGAAAAATTTGGAGTGGGTGTTATTTAGACTTGTTAGAAATAGTATAAGGAGGTTGTATATAAAATTTGAAGTCATTCAATGTAGATTTGGACTGGTTTTGAATAAGAATTGCAACTGAAAATCGTGGAAGAAGTTCGTCTACAGACGCTTGTATAAAGGTGTATAAAAGTGTATAACAGTGTATAAGGTGTGTTTCTACACTCATATACAATATTATACAAGATTATACATAATTATACAAAAAACTGACTTCGTCTTCTTTCTTGCGTCTTTTCTGAAATTTAATTCAAATCTTGCTCCAATCTACTCCAAATCACTTCAAATTAAATTTTGTACTCCTTTTGATATTTTCAATCAATTGGAACAATACCCAATCCAAACAACTAACAAATTCAAAACAACCCATTTTCAAAAGCAAAGCTTTGAATGATCTTCAATGGTGGGCTTCTACTCTTCAATTTTCTTTCATTGCAAGCAGGTGATACAAAAGGAGAAGCAGAAAATACACGGTCCTTTGAAGCATATGTAAAAGATGTGAGAAGAAGAGAGAGTGAAAGCAATAGTTGTGAGAACAAAGAATTAACTCCATAGCTTTTAGAAGCAATTGTTGTAAAAACATATATTTTGAATTTGCAAGTGCTTTCAAAATATGTACATTGTGGGCTAGGTGGGGTAAAACTTAAAAATATGGGCCATTTTTTGTTATGGTGTGAAGTCATGTGTATTTTCTTGTAATTATTCGATATTTTTCACGACGCCTTCGAATCTTTGAATTCCATAAAAGGCTAAAAAATATTACATTTATGAAAACTTCATTAGTTAATATTTATTTTTAAAAGAACTTTATTACAACAACAATAACAACAACAATCCAGTGTAGTCCCACAAGCGGAGTCTGAAGATGATAGTGTGTATACCGTCTCACTCCTACTTTGTGAAGATAAAGATAATATATACGATAGACTCTCGACCGAGGAAAAGCATAGTCAGACCATTTGTTGAAAAGAAAAAAAAATGTATAGATCATGGAAAGGAAATAGAAGAACTTTATATTTTCTATCTTTAATTGTTTGACATTTATTAATTTATTAAAGTACTCATAATTTCCTACTATGAAATAGAATAACATTATAAATATTTTGGAGTTTTGTAAACTCTGCTTATGTGGACTATGGATAACTAAGAAATGGAACATGTCAATCATGGTTAATGACTAGCAACTGACATGGCACAAAACGGATAAAAGCATTAGTAGTGGTGGTGGAAGTGGTGATGGTAGTAGTAGTTATAGTAGTGGTGGTAGTAGTGGTAGTTAGTGGTGGTAGTGGTAATGATGGTGGTAGTAGTAGTAGTGGTAGTAGTGGTAGCATAGTGGTAGTAGTAGTAGTAGTAGTAGTAGTAGTAGTAGTAGTAGTAGTAGTAGTTAGTAGTAGTAGTAGTAGTCGTAGTAGTGATAGTAGTAGTAGTGGTGGTGGTGGTGGTGGTAGTAGTTTAGAAGTTTTGAGTTCATGAGTTAATCCATGCGTTGTGGCGTTCGATTTGTGGTTTCTGATGTTATTTCAGTGTTTCGATTGCACGAGCGAGTTCGTATAATATTTCAAATAGGTTTGGGAAATCACTTTGATAGTTAGAATATGAACTTTTGAACATGTATTGATTGTTTTATATAATATTTGACTAGTTTCGAGTCGTTTGGCACCGAATTGAGGGTTTGAGCACAATCTTGGACCGGAAAGTAGGCTTTGAGGCAAGGTAAATCTCTTTTCTAACCTTGTAAGAGGGAATTAACCCCATAGGTAAATTAAATTAAAATGCGCTTCTATTTTTGGGGGGCTACGTATGCACGAGGTGACGACAGTCCCTACGTAGCTACTAATTATACTATAGTCCGGGTAGTCTAGGACCCACATCATGATATACTTAAAGTGTTTGCACCCTACTTGTTAATTTAATTGCTTAAGTCATCTGAATATGATTAAAGAATTGTAAAAGGTTAAATTTCACTTACTTGAAGTTGTGAATGGGACACTTAACTGTTATTGAGAATTTGTGTTTCAATAAAGTATTTTTTATTTTGTGGAGCGGGCCGAATGCCTTTGTAGCAGATAGATGCATCTATCTGTACGACCTCGGCATAATTTGCGTGTGATAAATACACAATCTAAATATTATTATGTCGGATTGGGCTGTACGACCTCGGCATAATTTGCGTGTGATAAATCTTTGGAACCAATTATAATTGATATTGTTCATTTACTTGTAATAGAGATTTTTAAATGATGAAAACTAAATTTGAGATATACTCTTAGTGGAAGAAGTATTTATTATCCCTGATTATTGAGTTTTCACCTATTTTCATGTAATCCATGCTTAATTATTATTTTGACATGTTATTGTTAGCCCATAGTAAGTGTCAAAGTCGACCCTCGTCACTACTTCTTCGAGGCTAGACTGGATATTTACTGGGTACATCTTGTTTATGTACTCACACCACACTTCTGCACTTAATGTGCAGGATCTGAGGCAGGAGCATCTGGATATCAGTCCGGCGCGCATACTTGATCCCTGTTACGAGACTACACGGTAAGCTGCCTTCCGAGCCGTTCTGCAGCAGCCGGAGTCTTTTTGTTGTTGTTGTTCTGTCTATTTCATTTCAGACAGTAGAATGGAAATCCATTGTATATTCTACTAGTAGCCCATACACTTGTGACACCAGGTCTTAGCACACAATAGTAGACTTGTGGTTTCAGTTTTATTTCCATGGCTATGTTTGCACTCACCTGCTTTCGTTTTAATTATTTTAAATTAATCATTTATTAAATCTTTAAATTTAGAAAGTTATCTACCTGAAAAACCTATTAAAATGGGAAATCACTAGATTGTTCACTGTTGGCTTTCCTAGCAACGGTGCTGGGAGCTATCACGGCCTAAATAGAATTGGATCGTGACAATTTACCCCAATCCACGTGGTGAAAATCCTTACCAAAATCGTCTAAAATCAAGCTCCCAACTCAAAATGTGTATAAATGAACAAACCCTCAAAATATATATCATCTACTCAGAATTTTCACATATACAAACAAAAAGTCGCTTCTACGGAAAACACTGAAGCCCCGACCTCTCGCACCTGCGGACCAATTCCGCCTCTGCGACAATGCAGGTGCGAGGCTTTCTCGCTTCTGTGGAAAACCCAACCAAGCTGCCTTTCCGCTCCTGCGCTACACTTCCTGCTTCTGCGCTCTCGCATATGCGCTTCACACTTTGCATCTTCTATGTTCTCCTTAGCCTAGCATTCTTTGCAGGTGACCATGACTATGCTTCTGCGCTCATCGCACCTGCGCAAATCCAACCGCAGGTGCGCTAAACCAGCACCAGCAGAAATCAACAACCACATAAGAAGGGAAAATGGTCCAAAACACGCCTGAAACTTACCCGAGCCCTTCGGTGTCACGACCCAAATTCCATTAAAGATCGTGATGGCGCCGGACACCGCTGTCAGGCAAGCCAACAACAAATAATTAATTTTGTTCCCATTTTAGTATTTTTAAAATCATAATTCCTTCAATTTAATAGTAAAAGATGGAATTTACAGAGTGAATAATAATATTTTAACCATTTCATTACCGAACAACTCATAATCACTCCAAAACCCGGTGTCACAAGTGCATGAGCATCAACTAGGAAGATAAAATAAAATACAGCATCTGTCCGGGATACAAATCAGACAGGAAAGATAAAAATAACTCTGAAGGAGACTGTGCTAACTGCGGATCGTAACATGGAATGCAGCTCACCTAAGTCCTCGCATTAACCGCGCCTCTGCGCCCCCAAGGCCACTAAACATATACGTGCATGCACAATAAAATATACAGCAAGTGTAGTATGAGTACGTAAATCAACGCGTACCTAGTAAGTATCCAGTCTAACCTCGAAGAAGCAGTGACGAGGGGTCGACTCGGACTCTTACTATGGGCTATAAATAAAATACCAATGATATAATTAAGCATGGATTATATAGAACGGCTGCAAGCTCAATATCATGAAGTAAGTAAACAATTCTTTTATAAATAAGAAATTTCCAAATTTATTTTTGATCATTTAACAATTTATATCTCGGGCCAATGAGGCCACATTAATTGTTATAAATTCCAAAACAACCAATTCATGCGCAAATCATGCCGAGGTCGTACGGCCCGATCCAACATAGAAATATAAATTATGCACTGCCGAGCGTCGAACGGCACGAACCATAGATGCACCTATTTAACCTGCCGAGGCGAACGACCCGCTCCTATGAGAGTAGTGGAAATTTACACCGCTTGCGAAAATATATTTCCGATGCGATTGCACATAGATTTCTCGAATTATTATTATTATTATTATTATTATATGCTTTAATCCTTTTCCAAAATACGAAATTCAAATGAAAACTTTCAAGTCACGAAATCCTCAATTTCAACTCATTTCAAGGAATTTCATAAGCATACTCGATCTCAATTCCTTTCAAGGCAAGACATAACAAGATCAAATAATGGTATCAACAAAGCTTGGTATAACCTAGAACTACCCGAAGATAGGCATAATTAGTAGCTACGTACGGACTCTTGTCACCTCGTGCATACGCAGCCCCTGCAAATAGAAACACATATTAATTTAGTTCACCTATGGGGTTAATTTCCTCTTACAAGGTTAGAAAAGAGAATTACCTCGCTCCAGAGTTCCATAGCCGGCTCCCAAGCCTTTCCAACAACTCAAAACGATTCCCAACACTCGCAAAACTAGTCAATAAATGAGTAAATCCATAAATATATACTCTAATACTCATTATAATCCAATTTATAAGAATTTCCCACTCTGTTCGAAAGGTCGATAAAAATCACCCTCGGGCCCACGTGCCCGGATTCCGAAACTTTTTGAAGATTATATTTATCCATAACCCCACAAACTCAAATATATAATTTATTTCCAATTCCATGCTCATATTCATGGTCAAAATCCAAAAATACCAATTTCTAGGTTTTATACCAAACCCCCCCACAATTTCTACAAATTTCCATGATTAAATCCTTATACAAACCATGTATTTAACTTATAATGAGTGGGAATCACTTACCTTGTGTTGTTTGATGAAAATCTCCCTTTGAAGCTCGCCAAATTCGCCCCAACCAAGTGAGAAATGAGAGAAGAAGAGCCAAACATCGCCCTTAAAACCATTCTGCCCAGCGATATTTTCGCACCTGCGGCTCCTTTGCCGCTCCTGTGCGTCCACTTCTGCAGCACTTCTTCCGCACCTACGGCCCTTGCCGCTTCTGCGGCTACTGACCTCGTATATGCGCCTTCGCAGTTGCGCAAACTTTTCTGCTCCTGTAGTTCTCAGCAGCCTTGGCCCTTTCCGCTTTTGCGAGCCATTTCCCACACCTGCGGCCCTCTTCACGCAGGTGCGGTTACACCAGATGCCCAGCTGCTTCAGTTCTTCCTCCAAATCCAAATCGATCCATTAACCACCCGGAATCCACCCAAGGCCCCTGGACCCCGTCCAATCATACCATCTAGTTCCAAAACATTACACGGCCCTGCTCGAGGCCTGAAATCACAGCAAGCAACGTCGAAATCACATATCGCACCCTAATTCAAGCTTAATGAACTTTAGAACTTCAAACTTCAAACTTTAACATTCGGTGCCGAAACCTATCAAATCACATCTGATTGACCTCAAATTTTGCACACAAATCACATTCGACATTGCGGACCTACTTCAACTTCCGGAATCGGAATTCGACCCCGATATCAGAAAGTCCACTTCCGGTCAAACTTCTCAAAAACCTTCAAATTTCTAGCTTTTGCCAAATGACCCCAAAATGACCTACGAACCTCTAAATCCACTTACGGACGCGCTCCCGCTACCAGAATCACTATACAGAGCTATTCCCAGACTCAGAATCCCAAACGGACATCGATAACATTGAAATGCACTTCAACCCAAATTATGAAATTCTTTCAAAATGCCAACCTTCCACAATAGGCGCTGAAATGCTCCCGGGCCATCCAAAACCAGATTCGGACATATGCCCAAGTCCAAAATCATCATACGAACCTGTTGGAACCTTCAAATCCCGATTTTGAGGTCGTTCACTCAAAATCAACCCTCAGTCAAATTATTCCAACTTAAAGCTTCCAAAATGAGAATTCTCTTTCGAAATGCACTCCGAACTTCCCGTACAAGTCATAATACCTGAAGTAAAGCTGCTCGTGGCCTCAAACCCCTGAACGACGCGCTAGAGCTCTAAATGACCGGTCGAATCGTTACATTCTCTCCCACTTAAACATACGTTCTTCCTCGAACGTGCTAAGAACTGCCCTGGAGTTGTCTGAAATCACTGTTTAACACCTCGTGCACCTACCCGTGCTACATAACTCAGTTGAGCACACTAGCTCGAGCCATTCTAAAGATTCTCCCTTTTTCTTAGTCAAATAAGCCTTAAAGCCCAATTCCAACATCCACGATTCTCTACCAGGCCTATTTCCAACATACGAACACCGTATTAATCGCTACGCGATGCAGCAATACATGATTGCATACCCTTGCTTAATCCATACTATGCACTGCATAACTCACATGACCATAATGACATCCTCTGATAACAATAGCCAAAATTTCACGAATCCGATGCTCACAACACACCTCATGACTCATATAAGTCCTGTTTGAACTCTTGCAATACTGCCACGACGAAAAAGATGTGTAGGAATTCATACCCAACTGCGGAGTCAACAATTCATTGAGTCTTTCCTCTTGACAAGAACTATTACCTCACCCTGGACCGAATATCGATATTTAGTCTTTAATGCGCCTCATATAAATTTGATCGCACTGATCCTAGTTCCAATAATCTCATCTCACCCAGTACAAGTTGCTCGGGCAATAAGCCACCTCAGACACTGCCCAAAAACCTCATATGATGCCACAATGCCAACGAGCTACAAACTCGAACGTGATACATAAAGAAACGAACTATGGAAAGAACAACTTAACCCACATAACTAATTTAAACAACCGAAAAGATGTTATGAACCTTCCTCAGAAAATGAGAAGCAAAACACACAATAATAGATATAGGAAACTGTTACTTAACATTACACTGTTGTGGCATGCAACCCGATCCATACATAATACCGTTGCAGCGTGCAACCCGATCCAACCATGATACCCATGGTAGCGTTCCACCCAATCCAAACAATGTACCCATGGCGGTGTGCTACCCGATCCACACATAATAATCTATAAGGAAATATTTACCGAGCTAAAATGCTCAAAACTACGAATACCCAAATATCGACCACAAGCACGCCAAGTGCGTAATACCATCCCTGGAGAGGCAAACAGCGCCATACTCCACAAAACACAAACATAACTAAGGTGCAATAAATGACCTGCATCTTGAGAGCCATCCTGTTCATATAACACCACAAACTACACGGGATCTCAATACAAGTGCGAATAATCAAACCACCTCACAACCCACCTGGCATAATGTTGGCCCAAGTTCAGATGAAGTTTTGAAGATTGACAAAATGAACTCAGTCATTAACCAGGTCCATCATGTGAGACAGACGCAGTGTTGATATACTTATACATGTGACATACGTGTGAAGATAAGTCTCAAGGGTCAGTAACAATATCTTCTGAGTTGATCGAAAAGGTTGCATAGGATAAGGAGTTGAAGTCTACTTATGTGAAGAGAACTACATCTGGATCAAGAATAAGGATTGGAGTTTGAATTGTTCTAGGACTCGAATTTGATGAAGGATCAGCAATTCGAGTTTTACTCAAACTCTAATTACTAACTCTATAAATAATAATGATTGTTCTCTTTTACAGGGATTGCACAAACGCAGTAGAAGAGCAAAATAGCAAGGCTTTTTGCAAGAAATTTACGTGAGATTCAAGTGTGCATTCCTGAAACTACTTGGACAAGATAGAAGAACCAATTCCATTGTGTCTTTCTTTTAATCTAGTTCAATTGTAGTATGTGTTTCATATTGTACCTTTCAGCTTTCATAGAAGCAATTGTATTAGGTACTTTGAGTATTCAAGTTAGAGTTAACTTGAAAGTGTCGCAGCAGTTGAGGCTGTGTGCCACACTGGGATTAGAGTTTAATCCTTAGGTTTACAAAGAGTTTTGTAAATGCAGTTTTGGCTCAGTGATTTTAGTGGAAGTTTGGGAAAATCCTACTGAGTAGTAGGTCGTGGTTTTTTCAACTTTTGAGCCAGGTGTTTTCCACGTAAAAATCTCTGTGTTCTTTATTTTATGCACTCTTAATTCCGCAAACAGTCTTAGTAAGTACATCTAGAAGAACCAGGTTCTTCTAGTGCGAAAATTAGGTACCACACAAATCACCCTCCTCTTGTGTGGTAGTGACGTCTAGAGCATCAATTGATATCAGAGCAGGTTATCCTTGAAGAGGCTAACACCTTAGGAGAAGATCAACAATGAGTGCACCACCTGGGAACCGGGAAGGGCAATCCACTACTAGGCCTCCACTCTTTAATGGCCAGTACTATTCCTGGTGGAAGAACAGGATGAGAGACCACATCATAGGAGAAGACTATGAACTCTGGGACATAGTCACTAATGGTCCCTTGGCTACTACAAAGAAAAATGCTAAAGGAGTGAATGTGCCAAAGACAAGAGCTGACTGCACTGCTCAAGATTTGAAAAAATGGGAAAAGAATGCCAAGGCCAAGAAATGGCTTGTATGTGATGAGTACAGCAGGATTCAAAGCTTCACCACTGCTAAGGACATATGGGATACTTTACAAGTGGTTCATGAAGGAACTCCTAAAGTAAAGAGATCAAGAGGAACACTGCTATATTCCCAATATGAGAATTTCACCATGAAGGAAGGAGAAACTATCCAGGAGGTATACACAAGGTTCACAACACTAACAAATGAACTTAAGTCTCTTGGAAGGGTTATTCTTGAAGAAGACAAAGTTGAGAAGATTTTGACAAGGGTACTGCCAATCTCTTGGGAAAGCAAAATCACAGCTATTCAGGAATCAAAGAACATTGCCACTCTTAAGTTGGATGAGCTAATTGGAAATCTCACTGCCTATGAACTTAGAAGGCAAACCATGAAGATGGATACTCCCAAAAAGGAGAGAAGCTTAGCTCTCAGAATTGCTGAAGGTGCAGATTTGGAAGATGATGAAGTGGCTATGATCACTAGGGATTTCAAGAAGTACCTGATGAGAGGAAAGGGTTCTTCAAGAGGTACAAACTTCAATAAAACAAGAGCTCCGGAGAAACAGACCAATGAGGGATGCTACAAGTGTGGTAAGACTGACCACATGATCAAAACTGCCCTCAATGGTAAATTGAGTGGAAGAAAGAAAGAGCTGAACGAAGGAACAGTAAGAAGGAACATGTTCAACCAAAGAAAAACAAAGGTTCAACCAAGGCTATGGTTGCTGCTTGGGGAGAAACCTCAGATGAAGACTCAGAAGATGAAGTTGAGGAGGAACAAGCACTAATGGCCATCGGAGAATCAGATGATGAACAAGAGGTAAGTATTCTTCATCTCAAAGACAAGATTAAATTCTTGTCTAAAGAAAGGGTGGCCGAGCTATTAATAGACTTCATTGATGAGTCTGAGATAATTAATAATTAGAAGAAAGTTATGTCTAGGGAATGTGTGATTCTAAAAGCAAAATGTAAAAGTCTAGAGTCTAGGGCAAATGAGAGTGATAACAAAAATGCTGAGTTGAAGAACCAGGTTCTTGAACTTGACAACAGTGTCCTAGAGCTTAGGTCTGAAAACTTAAAACTGAAATTAGGAACAAGAAAGAAGAAAGTTGATCACACATACCTCACTCTACAAGAAAATTTGGGAAAAATGAAGATGAATTATACAAGAAAGATGAAGTCATTAAAGTCTTGAAAGAAGATCTAGGAAAGGTAAAACATGAACTAGACAGAACTTGCAAGTGGAACAAGGCTTCTGATGCTCTCTCCTGGTTGCAAGAGCATCATAGCAGTAACAAAAGTGGACTTGGCTATGGGACTCAAGCTCCAAAATGGGATCCAAAAAGCAAGTACCTCACTCTTCCTAAAAATAAAATCTGCACACACTGTGGTAAGACTGGCCATTACAAATATGAATGTAATGCAAAAGAAAAGGCCAGTCAAAGAAACAAAGCTTTTGTTCAAGAAAAGCACAAGCTGCCTAGTTGGGCAAGAAAGAATCTGATTCATCCTTTTGCCCATAGAAAGGGACCCAAACTAGTTTGGGTTCCTAAGACTAACCCCTAATTTCCTTTTGCAGGTCCAAGTGAAAGGGAGGAGCCAAATATGGTATATGGATAGTGGCTGCTCACAACATATGACTGGGGACAAGGACCGGTTCCTTTCACTTGAGGACCTAAAGGGAGGTAATGTCTCATTTGGTAATGGGGAGAAAGGTGAGATCATTGGGGTTGGAAAGGTAGGCAAATAGATTCTCATTCCATAGAGAATGTCTACCTGATAGATGGCTTGAAATATAGCCTAATAAGTGTGTCACAACTGTGTGACAGAGGTAACCTTGTGGCTTTTACCTCCACCAAATGCTTTGTGATTAACCTTACCACTGACAAGATTGTTTTGCAGGGAAAAAGAGTTAACAATATTTACATTGTAGATTTGTCCACTCTTTCAGAAAATGAACTCACTTGTTTAAGTGTGTTGGTTAATGATCCCCTCCTGTGGCACAAAAGACTTGGTCATGCCAGTCTAAATCAGCTAAACAAATTAGTCTCCAAGGACTTGGTTATAGGGTTACCTAATATCAAGTTCAAGGAAGACAAAGTTTGTGAGGCATGTGCAAGGGGGAAGCAGGTAAGGTCATCCTTCAAATCCAAGAAAATGGTAAGTTTGTCCAAGACGTTGGAACTGATTCATATGGATCTATGTGGTCCAATAAGAACCATGAGCAGAGGTGGAAAGAAGTATGTAATGGTGCTAGTTGATGACTATTCTGGATTCACCTGGGTTTTATTTCTAACTTTCATAGATGAAGCATTTGACATGTTTTCTGCATTTGTTAGGAAAACTCAGAAACAATTAGGAAATCAACTTGCATCCATTAGGTCTGATCATGGAACTGAGTTTGAAAACTTTAAATTTGCTGAGTTCTATGATGAAAATGGCATAGATCACAACTTCTCTGCACCTAGGACTCCACAACAAAATGGAGTAGTTGAAAGGAAAAATAGAACTCTTGAGGATATGGCTAGAACAATGTTACTATCTAGCAAGTTGCCTCACAGTTTCTAGGCAGAGGCTGTAAACACTGCATGTTACATCATAAATAGATGCATGACCAGACCTCTAGTAGAGAAGACTCCCTATGAGTTACTTAAAGGGAGAAAACCAAATATATCCCATCTTAGGGCATTTGGTTGCAAGTGCTATGTGCACAATAATGGAAAAGACTCCCTAGGAAAGTTTGATCCTAGAAGTGATGAGGGAGTATTCTTGGGATATTCTTCACATAGTAAAACTTATAAAGTATTTAATAAAAGAACTCTATGTGTAGAAGAAAGTGTGCATGTAGTATTTGATGAAACTAACATTCTTTCTGAGAGACGGGAACATGAAGATGAAGCCATTGGACTGGTCAAAAACTTGGATGAAGCATTAGCTCAAATCAAAGTGACACCTACAGAAGGAACAGGTGATGGACCAGGTTCTTCCTTACAGGGCAACCTGACAGGGGGAAGAAGTCAAAGAGGAATTGAAATAAACTCCTTGAAGGAACCTGTTCATAAACCTGTTCCTCATCAAATGGCTGAAACATCTAACAGAAGCCAGTTGGTTGTAAAACCTCACAAGTATCAAAGTTCTCATCCCATTGAGAACATTCTCACTGATCCAACATCTGGAGTCAAAACCAGATCACAATTAAAGAATCTGTGTGCTTTTGATGCTTTCTTATCTATCATTGAACCGAAAAATATTATTGAGGCTTTGCAAGATGCAGATTGGGTGAACGCAATGCAGGATGAACTAAACCGGTTTGAAAGAAGTCAAGTTTGGCACCTAGTTCCAAGACCCAAGGGCAGATCAGTCATTGGTACAAAGTGGGTCTTTAGGAACAAACTTGATGAAGATGGAACTGTTACAAGGAACAAGGCAAGGTTGGTAGTCCAAGGTTACAGCCAAGAGGAAGGAATAGACTATGATGAGACATTTGCTCCAGTTGCAAGACTAGAGGCAATCAGACTTCTCATAGCCTTTGCAGCACATATGGAATTCACTCTTCATCAAATGGATGTCAAAAGTGCCTTCCTGAATGGCTACTTAAAGGAAGAAGTGTTTGTGAAACAACCCCCAGGGTTTGAAAGCAAAGAATGTCCTGAACATGTGTACAAGCTGGACAAGGCTCTCTATGGACTCAAACAGGCACCAAGAGCATGGTATGAAAGACTGTCAAAGTTTCTGCTGGAGCATGGGTACAAGAGAGGTAAAATAGATAGTACCTTATTCTTAAGGGAAAAAGGTAAGGACCTTCTTGTTGTACAAATATATGTTGATGACATAATCTTTGGGGCCACCACTGACAAGCTAAGCAAAGATTTTGCAAAACTAATGGGAAGTGAATTTGAAATGAGCATGATGGGTGAGCTTAACTTCTTCTTAGGGTTGCAGATCAAACAAAGCCAAAATGGAACCATGATTCATCAGCAGAAGTATACAAAAGAACTAATCAAGAAGTTTAAAATGGAGGATTCTAAAGAAATAGATACACCTATTGCAACTGCCACTAAATTAGATATTGATGAACCTGGTTCATCAGTTGATCAGAAGTTGTATAGGGGTATGATTGGTTCACTCTTGTATCTTACTGCCAGTAGACCTGACATTGTTTTCAGTGTAGGGCTATGTGCTCGTTTTTAGGCAAATCCAAAAGAGTCTCACTTGACTGCTGTCAAGAGGATATTGAGATATCTGAAAGGCACTACTGAATTGTGTCTTTGGTACCCTAAAGGTACTAATTTCAATCTAGTAGGATATGCTGATGCTGAGTATGCAGGTTTCCTAGTGGATAGAAAAA
>NC_031989.1:49940969-50011247 GCF_001879085.1 Nicotiana attenuata
CACAAACGCAGAAGTGAAACTAAATTGAAGAGCAAAATAGCAAGGCTTTTTGCAAGCAATTTACGTGAGATTCAAGTGTGCAAACCTGAAGCTACTTGGACAAGAAAGAAGAACCAATCCCATTGTGTCTTTCTTTTATTCTAGTTCAATTGTAGTAGGTGTTTTAAAATTGTACCTTTCAGCTTTCATAGAAGCAATTGTATTAGGTACTTTGAGTATTCAAGTTAGAGTTAACTTGAAAGTGTCGCAGCAGTTGATGCTGTGTGCCACACTGGGATTAGAGTTTAATCCTTAGGTTTACAAGGGTTTTGTAAATGCTGTTTTGGCTCAGTGTTTTTAGTGGAGGTTTGGGAAAATCCTATTGAGTAGTAACTCGTGGTTTTTTCACCTTTTGAGCCAGGTGTTTTCCATGTAAAAATCTCTGTGTTCTTTATTTTATGCACTCTTAATTCTGCAAACAGTCTTAGCAAGTACATCTAGAAGAACCAGGTTCTTCTAGTGCGAAAATTAGGTACCACACAAATCACCCTCCCTCTTGTGTGGTATTGACATCTAAGAACATCAATTGGTATCAGAGCAGGTTATCCTTGAAGAGGCTAACACCTTAGGAGAAGATCAACGATGAGTGCACCACCTGAGAACTGGGAAGGGCAGTCCACTGCTAGGCCTCCACTTTTCAATGGTCAGTACTATTCTTGGTGGAAGATCAGGATGACAGATCACATCATAGGGGAAGACTATGAACTCTGGGACATAGTCCCTGATGGTCCCGTAGCAACTACAAAGAAGAATGCTGAAGGAATTGATGTGCCAAAGACAAGAGCTGATTGCACTGCTGAAGATTTGAAGAAATGGGAAAAGAATGCCAAGGCCAAAAAAAAGCTTGTGTGTGGATTAGGACCAGACGAGTACAGCAGGATTCAAAGCTGCACCACACTGACAAATGAACTTAAGTCTCTTGGAAGGGTTATTCTTGAAGAAGACAAGGTTGAGAAGATTCTGCAAGAGTTCTGCCAGTCACATGGGAAGGAAAAATCACTGCCATTCAGGAATCCAAGAATATTGCTACCCTTAGACTGGATGAACTGATTGGAAACTTAATTGCCTAAGAAATGAGGAGACAAACCATGAAGATGGATACCCCCAAAAAGGAGAGAAGCTTGGCTCTCAGAATTGCTGAAGGTGCAGATTTGGAAGATGATGAAGTAGCTATGATCACTAGGGATTCAAGAAGTACTTAATAAGAGGAAAGGGTTCTTCAAGAGGTACAAACTTCAATAAAATAAGAGCTCCGGAGAAACAGACCAATGAGGGATACTACAAGTGTGGTAAGACTGACCACATGATCAAAAACTACCCTAAATGGGAAATTGAGTGGAAGAAACAAAGAGTTGAACGAAGGAACAGGTTCAACCAAGGAAAAACAAAGGTTCAACCAAGGCTATGGTTGCTGCTTGGGGAGAAACCTCAGATGAAGACTCAGAAGATAAAGCTGAGGAGGAGTAAGCACTAATGGCCATCGGAGAATCAGATGATGACAAGAGGTAAGTATTCTTCATCTCAAAGACAAGATTAAATTCTTGTCTAAAGAAAGGCTGGCTGAGTTAATAATAGACTTCATCGATGAGTCTGAGATAATTAATAATGAGAAGGAAGTTCTGTCTAGGGAATGTGTGATTCTAAAAGCAAAATGTAAAAGCCTAGAGTCTAGGGAAAATGAGATTGATAACAACAATGCTGAGTTGAAGAACCAGGTTCTTGAACTTGACAACAGTGTCCTAGAGCTTTGGTCTGAAAACTTAAAACTGAAATTAGGAACAGGAAAGAAGAAAGCCGATCACACATACCTCACTCTAGAAGAAAATTTGGGAAAAATGAAAGATGAATTATACAAGAAAGATGAATTCATTAAAGTCTTGAAAGAAGATCTAAGAAAGGTAAAATATGAACTAGACAAAACTTGCAAGTGGAACAAAACTTGCAAGTGGAACAAGTGGAAGAAAGTCGATCACACATACCTCACGCTATGATGCTCTCTCCTGGCTGCAAGAGCATCATAGCAGTAACAAAAGAGGACTTGGCTATAGGACTCAAGCTCCAAAATGGGATCCAAAAAGCAAGTACCTCACTCTTCCTGAAAATAAAATCTGCACACATTGTGGTAAGACTGGCCATTACAAATATGAATGTAATGTAAAAGAAAAGGCCAGTCAAAGAAAAAAATCTTTTGTTCAAGAAAAGCATAAGCTGCCTAGTTGGGCAAGAAAGAATCTGATTCATCCTTTTGCCCATAGAAAGGGACCCAAACTAGTTTGGGTTCCTTAGACTAACCCTTGATTTCCTTTTGCAGGTCCAAGTGAAAGGGAGGAGCCAAATATGGTATATGGATAGTGGCTGCTCAAAACATATGACTGGGGACAAGGACCAGTTCCTTTCACTTGAGGACCTAAAGGGAGGTAATGTCTCCTTTGGTAATGGAAAGAAAGGTGAGATCATTGGGGTTGGAAAGGTAGGCAAATCAGATTCTCATTCTATAGAGAATGTCTACCTCATGGAAGGCTTGAAATATAGCCTAATAAGTGTGTCACAATTGTGTGGCAGAGGTAACCTTGTGGCTTTTACCTCCACAAAATGCTTTGTGATTAACCTTATCACTGACAAGATTGTTTTGCAGGGAAAAAGAGTTAACAATATTTACATTGTAGATTTGTCCACTCTTTCAAAAAATGAACTCACTTGTTTAAGTGTGTTGGTTAGTGATCCCTTCCTGTGGCACAAAAGACTTGGTCATGTAAGTCTAAATCAGCTAAACAAATTAGTCTCCAAGGACTTGGTTATTGGGTTACCTAATATCAAGTTCAAGGAAGACAAAGTTTGTGAGGCATGTGCAAGGGGGAAGCAGGTAAAGTCATCCTTTAAATCCAAGAAAATGGTAAGTTCGTCCAAGACGTTGGAACTGATGCATATGGATCTATGTGGTCCAATGAGAACCATGAGCAGAGGTGGAAAGAAGTATGTAATGGTGCTAGTTGATGACTATTCTAGATTCACCTGGGTTTTATTTCTAACTTCCAAAGATGAAGCATTTGACATGTTTTCTGCATTTGTTAGGAAAACTCAAAAAAAATTAGGAAATCAACTTGCATGCATTAGGTCTGATCATGGAACTGAGTTTGAAAACATTAAATTTGCTGAGTTATGTGATGAAAATGGCATAGATCACAACTTCTCTGCACCTAGGACTCCACAACAAAATGGGGTAGTTGAAAGGAAAAATAGAACTCTTGAGGATATGGCTAGAACAATGTTACTATCTAGCAAATTGCCTCACAGTTTCTGGACAGAAGCTGTAAACACTGCATGTTACATCATAAATAGATGCATGACCAGACCTCTAGTAGAGAAGACTCCCTATGAGTTACTTAAAGGGAGAAAACCAAATATATCCCATCTTAGGGCATTTGGTTGCAAGTGCTATGTGCACAATAATGGAAAAGACTCCCTAGGAAAGTTTGATCCCAGAAGTGATGAGGGAGTATTCTTGGGATATTCTTCACATAGTAAAGCTTATAAAGTATTTAATAAAAGAACTCTATGTGTAGAAGAAAGTGTGCATGTAGTATTTGATGAAACTAACATTCTTTCTGAGAGACAGGAACATGAAGATGAAGCCATTGGACTGGTCAAAGACTTGGCTGAAGCATCAGCTCAAATCAAAGTGACACCTACAGAAGGAACAGGTGATGGACCAGGTTCTTCCTTACAGGGCAACCTGACAGGGGGAAGAAGTCAAAGAGGAATTGAAATAAACTCCTTGAAGGAACCTGTTCATAAACCTGTTCCTCATCAAATGGCTGAAACATCTAACAGAAGCCAGTTGGTTGTAAAACCTCACAAGTATCAAAGTTCTCATCCCATTGAGAACATTCTCACTGATCCAACATCTGGAGTCAAAACCAGATCACAATTAAAGAATCTGTGTGCTTTTGATGCTTTCTTATCTTTCATTGAACCTAAAAATATTGTTGAGGCTTTGCAGGATGCAGATTGGGTGAATGCAATGCAGGATGAACTAAACCAGTTTGAAAGAAGTCAAGTTTGGCACCTAGTTCCAAGACCCAAGGGCAGATCAGTCATTGCTACAAAGTGGGTCTTTAGGAACAAACTTGATGAAGATGGAACTGTTACAAGGAACAAGGCAAGGTTGGTAGTCCAAGGTTACAGCCAAGAGGAAGGAATAGACTATGATGAGACATTTGCTCCAGTTGCAAGACTAGAGGCAATCAGACTTCTCATAGCCTTTGCAGCACATATGGAATTCACTCTTCATCAAATGGATGTCAAAAGTGCCTTCCTGAATGGCTACTTAAAGGAAGAAGTGTTTGTGAAACAACCCCCAGGGTTTGAAAGCAAAGAATGTCCTGAACATGTGTACAAGCTGGACAAGGCTCTCTATGGACTCAAACAGGCACCAAGAGCATGGTATGAAAGACTGTCAAAGTTCCTACTGGAGCATGGGTACAAGAGAGGTAAAATAGATAGTACCTTATTCTTAAGGGAAAAAGGTAAGGACCTTCTTGTTGTACAAATTTATGTTGATGACATAATCTTTGGGGCCACAACTGACAAGCTAAGCAAAGATTTTGCAAAACTAATGGGAAGTGAATTTGAAATGAGCATGATGGGTGAGCTTAACTTCTTCTTAGGGTTGCAGATCAAACAAAGCCAAAATGGAACCATATTCGTCGGTAGAAGTATACAAAAGAACTAATCAAGAAGTTTAAAATGGAGGATTCTAAAGAAATAGATACACCTATTGCAACTGCCACTAAATTAGATATTGATGAACCTGGTTCATCAGTTGATCAGAAGTTGTATAGGGGTATGATTGGTTCACTCTTGTATCTTACTGCCAGTAGACCTGACATTGTTTTCAGTGTAGGGCTATGTGCTCGTTTTCAGGCAAATCCAAAAGAGTCTCACTTGACTGCTGTCAAGAGGATATTGAGATATCTGAAAGGCACTACTGAATTGTGTCTTTGGTACCCTAAAGGTAGTAATTTCAATCTAGTAGGATATGCTGATGCTGACTATGCAGGTTTCCTAGTGGATAGAAAAAGCACATCAGGTATGGCACACTTCCTTGGTCCATGTCTTGTATCATGGGTTACCAAGAAGCAAAATTCAGTAGCCCTATCTACTGCTGAAGCTGAGTATGTAGCTGCAGCTTCTTGTTGTGCTCAATTACTATGGATTAAACAACAATTGGTAGATTATGGAATTGAAGTGGGATGCATACCAATATTTTGTGATAACACTAGTGGTATAAGTATGACAAAGAACCCTGTTCATCATAAAAGGACCAAGCACATAGATGTTAGACACCACTTCTTGAGAGATAATTATGAGAAAGGATTAATCTCAATAGAATTCTGTGCTACTGATAAACAAATAGCTGATATCTTCACCAAAGCACTGAATAGGGAAAACTTTGAAAGGAACAGGTTGGAATTAGGGATGATTAAGATCACCTAAAAAGGAACCAGTTCAGAATGCAATGAAAAAAATGAAATGAAAAAAAAAACACATTTTTGGTTAATAGTTCTTACTTTATGAAAATATCTAGACTAATTCTTACTCAGTCTCATACTCTAATCAGTATACTCCTGTGACGTGTGTTTATATTAATTCATTGATCTCTTACAAAGTTTTTTTCTATTCTGATATATGAGGCATAATCAAGAGAAGTTCTACTTGAAGAACCTGGTTCATCAGTATATGCTCATGAGAAAAGGTCAGGTATGTTTCTATACTTTGCACAATTAGAAAAATAAATATTCCAATTATGAGCAGAAGTCCTATTCTAACCAAACTCCTAAAAATAGAACCGTTGAGCATTGAACCAGTTTCATTCTCCTAGAATTCTAAAGAAAACGGGACTATTTTCTAAAACCAAGCGTCACCTATTTATCACTAAAAGGCCGGAGTCTTAAAGGGATTAGACTATTGATTGACCACTACGAAAAGGCTATTGTTACTGCACCTAATCATACTACACTTTAAATACACTCCACATACTCCCATTCTAGTCCATAACCGTCATTAAGCCTTAAACCTCAAATCATCATCCTTCTCTCTAAAAATCTCCAAAAAAAAAATTCCCCAAAAATTCTCCAGAAATTCTTCACCATGACTACACCTTAGAAAATCCAGGAACTCCCCCACCAGTATCTCCTAACACACCCTCATCTGCACCTCCTAGCGGCAATCCTAAACCAAGATTTCACCGGCAGAAAATGTTGGCAAGAAAGACTGTGGCTACTGGTGCTCTGAGAACGGCTCTAAATGAAAAATTGAGAGCCAGCCAGAAAAAGGAGAGCTCTAAAAAGGAATCATCTGACTCGAGTTCTGAGTCTGAAGCGTTTGTTTCTGCAAGTGATGGAGAAGAACGTGGGTCTTCTGACTCAGACAAGAATCAAGAAAACCCTAGGGAGGTAAATACGTGCTATGTTTTTTTCTGATGTAGTTGAGAAGGTGGACAATAGGTTTGTGTTGGTGGGTTCTGTGAGAGATGTAAGTGAGGGAGAGTCGAGTAGAAAGGGAAAGAAAAAGAAAGATAAAATTCTTGCTATTTGTGGAGGAATAGAGGAGAGTGGCAACAAGCCAGGGGAAGTGAAACTGGGGAGGCTGCTGAAGGCCTTGTACACCTGAGTGAAAAACAAGATGAACCTGGTTCATCTGTGGAAGAAACCTTGGCTGACATTCTGAAGAAGGTTGGGGCAAGCTATGATCCCAAGAAGCACAAAGCTTCTTCTCAAAAAGGCTCCAACCGCCTCTAAGCCAACAAAGAAGAGCAAGGTGTCATCTCCTAAGTCTACTGTCCCTCCAGTACCAAAGGTGAAAGCTACTAGAATCAGGGTAAAGCAAAGTGAGGCTGAGTTGCAGAAAGACTTAGAGGCAAGCAAGAAAAAGAAGAAGGAAAAACGAAAAGCTAAAGTTGTGGAAAGTTCTGTGGTTGCAGAAGAAGAGGAGGAGGAGGTGGAATTGGTCCATCAGGAAAGAGGTACAACTGAGGAGGTTCCCACTCCTACACCAAAAAGATCCAAGACTTCTACAAAGAAGTCTTCAGAACCTGTATCTGCTGAACCCTCCCCGGCTAAAAGAACCAGGTCTGCAGTCAAAGGAAAACAAGTGAAAGTTCCTAAAGAAGAAGAAACATGGAGTGGAGAGGAAGAAGAAGAGGAATCTGAAAAAGAACAGGACAGATTTGTCCTTTTTGGTAGGAGAAAGATATTGAAAGGAAGAATTCTGAAAGACCTGGAGGAGCCAGGCATGAAAAGATTGGTTGATGCCCTGGATGCATAGGGGTGGAAGGACATGGTTCTTCAGCTGGATGGCAGGCTGGCAAGGAAAGAGCTGATCGAGTTTATGGCAAATGCCACTGTGGTGAATGGGGTTGTTACAAGCTTGGTGAGGGGAGTAGAGGTGTAGTTTGATGCACCTAAATTGGGCATAATTCTAGACATACCCTGTGAGGGCTATGATGACTATACTAGGCAAAGGTGGCCTTGTCTGGATTCTCTCTCTTCTGCTCTCCAAATCACCAAAAATTTCTGTGATACCAAGTCTGCTGAAGAAGTGCCTGAGGCTAGGTTTGTGCAAAAGAGCGAGATGAAGCCTGAGCACAAGGTGCTCTTTGAGTTTGTGAACAAGTGTTTGTTGCCCAGACAGGAGAGAAGACACACTGCAAATTATATGGACCTGGTCATTCTGGAGTATCTTGTGAGAGGAAAGCAGATTAACTGGCCTGCTTTCATTGTCAAGCTGCTGCATAGAGTCATCAATAGCTCCAAGGCTCATGCCACACCTTATGGGTTTATATTGACAACTGTCTTGGCCAAGTTAGATGTGCCATTGAAAAAGTGGTAGATGGCCTCCAGCAAAGAGCATTTTGGAATCAAAACTCTGCAGGCTTGTGACTATCTGCTAAGTGTAACCCCAGTTGAACCTGGTTCCTCCTTGAAGACTCCTATGAACAGCAAAGTTAGGGCATTGGTTCTAGAGTGTGAAACAAAAGATGCAGAAATTGCTAGGCTCCAGGCTCGCATTGCTGAACTAGAAAGTGAAAGAAATGGCCTCAAAGCTGAGCTAGCAAAGGAAAAGGAAAAGAGTGAAGGGATGCTCCAAACAATGCTTAATCTTCTTCAATCCCAACCCTCTAGTTCCTCCAAGCCCTAGAACCAGTTTAGAAACCCCCTCAGTGACCCAGATTCGGGACTTTTCTCTGTTTTTTGCTCATGGTTGCATGTTTGTTTTTCTTTTTGTGGTCTGTTTTGTAGAAACACCTCCTAATCAATGACATTGTGCTTTGTTTTCTCTTGTTTTATGAAACTTCTGATCTTAATAGCTAAATTTCTTGTGAAGTTGATTATTGATTTACTGAATCATGTTTTCACTTGCAGTTGCCCTAGTGGCCATGAGTAATAATTAACATCTGGGATTCATATAATATGCAACTTTTCAATGATGCCAAAAGGGGGAAGAGATATTGTGCTTTACTTTGCATTCTGAAATTAAAGTGATATTTATAACCTGATTAAACCTGGTCCTTAATGATAAGTTAAATTAAAGTGTGATAATTAAGCTGAGTTCCACAGGGTGTTTGATCAATAAAAGCACAGAGTTTGTCATCATCAAAAAGGGGGAATTTGTTGGCCCAAGTTCAGATGAAGTTTTGAAGATTGACAAAATGAACTCAGTCATGAACCAGGTCCATCATGTGAGACAGACACAGTGTTGATATACTTATACATGTGACATACATGTGAAGATAAGTCTCAAGGGTCAGCAACAATATCTTCTGAGTTGATCGAAAAGGTTGCATAGGATAAGGAGTTGAAGTCTCCTTATGTGAAGAGAACTACATCCGGATCAAGAATAAGGATTGGAGTTTGAATTGTTCTAGGACTCGAATCAGCAATTCGAGTTTTACTCAAACTCTGATTACTAACTCTATAAATAATAATGATTGTTCTCTTTTACAGGGATTGCACAAACGTAGAAGTGAAACTAAATTGAAGAGCAAAATAGCAAGGCTTTTTGCAAGCAATTTACGTGAGATTCAAGTGTGCATTCCTGAAGCTACTTGGACAAGATAGAAGAACCAATTCCATTGTGTCTTTCTTTTAATCTAGTTCAATTGTAGTAGGTGTTTCATATTGTACCTTTCAGCTTTCATAGAAGCAATTGTATTAGGTACTTTGAGTATTCAAGTTAGAGTTAACTTGAAAGTGTCGCAGCAGTTGAGGCTCTGTGCCACACTGGGATTAGAGTTTAATCCTTAGGTTTACAAAGAGTTTTGTAAATGCAGTTTTGGCTCAGTGATTTTAGTGGAAGTTTGGGAAAATCCTACTGAGTAGTAGGTCGTGGTTTTTTCACCTTTTGAGCCAGGTGTTTTCCACGTAAAAATCTCTGTGTTCTTTATTTTATGCACTCTTAATTCCGCAAACAGTCTTAGTAAGTACATCTAGAAGAACCAGGTTCTTCTAGTGCGAAAATTAGGTACCACACAAATCACCCCCCTCCCCCCCTCTTGTGTGGTAGTGACGTCTAGAACATCACATAATATAGATTACACCGGAATAGCTGATGAAAGAAGTAACATCCAAGGCTCGAATACTCTTCTGTAAACAACGTTATGCTGTAATGAACACCTCAGATCCGATATAGAGCACACACTCACCTATAGATCCCTCCACGAACCTTAACTAATTCGGACCGTACCATATTGGACCAATACCCCTCACCGCACCTATCTTACCACTACACAAGAGCCCAGGAATTTCATTATAACTCCTGAACCACTAATAATATATACACTTCATTATATAGAAACATTTCACTTTAATCATTCCAGGAGAATCATTGCAACACATGACTGAATCCCCATTATCGTAGAAAACACAATCCTCCAGTAGTGGTCTAAAGCACAATAACTCTTCCGGGATCCATCTACATATAACAGGCCGTAATACTCGAATGCCTCCCAATAAAATAAATTACGGCAGCCGTCAAGCCCCGCACGTACCGCCACAAATCACATGTATAACTTAACACGCTGAAGGAATTGATCATTGCCACCACCATACCGATTCAACCATTGCTAACTGAACCAACTTCTTCAAATTTACTCTGGATTTTTCCTTAGAAATAACAATGGCTTCATTCAAAATATAACGAACTCAATCTGTACTCATCCTGAGTGATCCCATTTCACAAGACCACATTGTCTCCAAACCCATGAACCATCTCATACCCTTCTTGTGCGCATATTCGCGTCTTCAACTGGTACACCCATTTCGATAAGTTCTCCATGAATCCGAAGTTATTTTCTCCTATTCCTCCAATGCTACACCGTATACTGAAGATAACACTCAACACTCCAAGCTCCCTTTTCACAATCCGCTGCAAAAGCTTGATACTTAACTACAGTACGGACTCGAAATTTGAAGGCGCTACACCTTAAATTTTGAATCCAATAGGACAATTGTTGAGAGTCACCCACTCTTGCTTGGTCCCGAATATAATCAACTCCAAGGCTCTGCTAGCACATGAACACCCTCTCAAAGAAACACCCGGCTGAATCACCTTTCTTGTAAATCACCTCTACACGAAGCATAAATCCTGAGTCTTCCCAAAGCCTGAACATAATTCGATAAGGCCACTTATAGCACACATTCCTCAAATCACCACTAATGTCCTATTTCCTTCATCGTAATAACCTACCAATATGCCGATAACCAGAAACCTCACCAGTAGACAACTATGCAATCTAATTGCAGGTTGTGGGGCCCTCCCATTTAGCTTGAAGCTACCATTGCATAACTCTGGAACCCACCAAGATTCCTTATCCCCCATTGACATGATCCTGCACAATCAACCTGCCAAATTCCTCGAAATCCTTCTGCTAGCATTTCATGAACACTCTGAATCACTAGCCACATTTATATATTCGACCTCTTACCGGATAGCCAATAGAATTCTTCATAGAAGCTTCGTCAACCACGCGACCGCCAACGTGCTCACAGGAGATAACCCACCTGTGGAAATTACATGCCGACATCTTCCAACGTTGGTGCAGTGGGTGCAATTACTACAAAATAAGTAACCCATCCTGAGCCCGTGCCCGTTCACCAACTGTACAAGTCCGTTCACTCCTCATGGACATCAGCTAAAGGTGAGACAATACATTCCAATCCAAAGTCATGTTGTATCCTTCTTCATATCAAGCAACTCTTTTCTGTTACATCCAATCGTCCTCAGTATAGTAGTCAATATTCCCAAATTAGTCCGTAGACCTAGTCACTGTCCATCGTGAATCGCAAATCACTCTAAACTTTTCTCAAGGCGTATAGTCATCCTACCACAAAACCCATATGCTACTTTGCCACTCTCCTACTTTGGTCAAACTTACTCCTTTAAGCAACTACTCGACTTTTGTTCCTCACACTTGGCCTTCTAGAAGTTTATCCACTTCAAGACACCTCCCACATGTCCCTCCTCATCCTTCGCTGCCCAATTGTTGCCTTAAGTCAAATCTATCTCTATAGCATTTGAACCAATAGATCTCTACCAACTTTAAACCCCTTCGAATATCATCCTTCTCGAGCCATCAACACCAGGAACACCGATTCAATCCTGAACCACCGCACACTGCGATCTTTGATAGTCGCTTCTTTGGCACTATTTCACACTACCCTACCCCGAGGGATATTTGACGAAGACCATAACACCGTCGAACTTAACACATTCAATCAAGGACGATAACACCATATTACTGATGAAAATTCTACCACGCTCGAAAATACCAAGTCCTGTTACTCCATCAACCCAAACCTGAATATTCATAGTCCGATTGCCTTTCCTACGTCGGAAATAAAATACTGAATCTTTGAATTATGCACTGAGTAAAACCTCCTTTCAAGTCATTCACTACCCCGACGCGTTGACAAACATCCTACCACACAAACACCGTGCAATAGCAACGCATGAATCGTCATAACAATCGATGCGAAATCTCAAAACCTTAGATAATACTAATACTAAGATGAAACGACAGAATGACCTTCTGCAAGGCGACGACAATAGTCCAATCAAATACGCAGGGAGAAACATCCTGTACCACATCTGTAGTACTATTTAAATTCCTCAATTCCCAATTTATAACAAACGTTCCAAGCCGTGTAAGATTGAATAGGAAGGAAATCAAGGCATAATCCTCAAAGGAATCAAATCGCACGATGAGGAATCAAGAAGGGAAGTTCTCCAAACAGCCATGTATCCTGTCGAAGATAAGTACAGACGTCTCCGTACCGATCCTCAAAACTCTACTAGACTGCTCATGACTTGTGAGACCTAAATGAACCTAGCGCTCTGACACCATATCGTCACGACCCAAAATCCATTAAAGGTTGTGATGGTGCCGGACACCGCAGTCAGGCAAGCCAATAACAAATAATTAATTTGATTCCCATTTTAGTATTTTTGAAATCATAATTTCCTTAAATATAACAGTAAAAGATCGAATTTAGAGAGTGAATAATAATATTTTAACCATTTGAATATTCAACAACCCATAATCACCCCAAAACCCGGTGTCACAAGTGCATGAACATCAACTAGGAAGATAAACTAAAATACAAGATCTGTCCACAAATTAGACGGGAAAGCTAATAATATCTCTGAAGGAGATTCTGCTGACAGCGGATCGTAACATGGAATGCAGCTCACCTAAGTCCCCGCAATAATCGCGCCTCTGCGCCCACAATGCCACTAAACATATATGTTCCTGCACAACAAAATGTGCAACAAATGTAGTATGAGTACGTAAATCAACGCATACCTAGTATGTATCCAGTCTAACTTCGAAGAACTAGTGACAAGGGGTCGACTCCGACACTTATTATGGGCTCTAAATAAAATACCAATGATATAATTAAGCATGGATTATATAGAACAACTGCAAGCTCAATATCATGAAGTAAGTAAACAATTCTTTTATAAATAAGAAATTTCCAAATTTATTTTTCAAAGTTTAACAATTTATATCTCAGGCCAATGAGGACACATCAATTATTATAAATTCCAAAACAACCAATTCAATCATGCGCAAATTATGCCGAGGTCGTACGACCCGATCCAACATATAAATATAAAATGTGCACTGCCCAGGGTCGAACGGCACGAACCATAGATGCATCTATTTAACCTGCCCAGGCGAACGACCCGCTCCCATGAGAGTATTGAAAATTTACCACGCTCGCGGAAATATATTTGCGACGCGGTTGCACATAGATTTCTCAAATTATTATTATTATTATTATTATTATTATTATTATTATTATTATTATTATTATTATTATTATTATTATTATATGCTTTAATCCTTTTCCAAAATATGAAATTCAAATGAAAACATTTAAGTCCCGAAATCCTCAATTTCAACTATTTTCAGAGCATTTAATAAGCATACTCGATCTCAATTCCTTTCAAGGCAAGAAATAAACAAGATCAAATAACGGTATCAACAAAGCATGGTGTAAACCTAGAAATACACGGAGATAGGCACAATTAGTAGCTACGTACAGACTCTCGTCACCGCAAATAGAAACACATATTAGTTTAGTTCACCTATGGGGTTAATTCCCTCTTACAAGGTTAGAAAAGAGACTTACCTCGCTCCGGAGTTCCATAGCCGGCTCCCAAGCCTTTCCAACAACTCAAATGATGCCCAACGCTTCCAAAACTAGTCAATAAATGAGTAAATCCGTAAATATATACTCTAATACTCATTATAATCAAATTTACAATAATTTTCAACTCCGTTCAAAGGTGGATAAAAATCACCCTCGAGCCCACGTGCCCGGATTCCGAAAATTTTCGAACATAAATTTACCCATAACCCCACGAACTCAAATATATAATTTATTTCAAATTCCATGCCCAAAATCATTGTCAAAATCCAAATATACCAATTTCTAGGTTTTCTACCAAAACCCCCTCAATTTCTAAAATTTTCCATCTTTAAATCCTTATAAAAGCCATGTATTTAACATATAATGAGTGGGAATCACTTACCTTGTGTTGCTTGATGAAAATCTCCCTTTGAAGCTCTCCAAAATCGCCCCAACCAAGTGAGAAATGAGAGAAGAAGAGACAAATCTCGCTCTTAATACCATTCTGCCCAGTGGCATTTTCGCACATGCAGCTCCTTGGCCGCTCCTGCGCGTCCGCTTCTGCGGCACTTCTTCCGCACCTGCAGCCCTTGCCACTTCTACGGCTATTGACCTTGCACCTGCGCTATCGCAGGTGCTAAAACTTTTCCGATCCTGCAGTTCTCAGCACCCTTGGCCCCTTACGCTTCTGCGAGCCATTTCCCGCACATGCGGGCTCGCACCTGCGGCCCTCTTCACGCAGGTGCGATTACACCAAATGCCCAGCTGCTTCAGCTCTTCCTCCAAATAATCCAAATTTGATCTGTTAACCACCTGGAATCCACTCGAGGCCCCTGGGACCCCGTCCAATCATACCAACCAATTCCAAAACATGACGCGGACCTGCTCGAGGCCTCAAATCACATCAAACAATGTCGAAATCACGAATCGCACCCCAACTCAAGCTTAATGAACTTTAGAACTTCAAACTTCTACATTTGATGCCGAAACCTATCAAATCACGTTCCATTAACGTCAAATTTTGAACACAAGTCACATTCGACATTGCGGACCTACTTCAACTTCCGGAATCGGTATCTGACCCAGATATCAAAAGTCCACTTTCGGTCAAACTTCTCAAAAACCTTCAAATTTCTAGCTTTCGCCAAATGATCCCAAAATGACCTACGACCTCCAAATCCACTTCCGGACGCGCTCCCAATACCAGAATCACCATACGGAGCTAACCCCAGATTCGGAATCCCCAACGGATATTGATAACATTGAAATGCACTTCAATCTAAATTTATGAAATTCTTTCAAAATGCCAGCCTTCCACAATAGGCGCCGAAACACTGGGGGAACATCCAAAACCCGATCCGGTCATACGCCTAAGTCCAATCATACGAACCTGTTGGAACCTTCAAATCCTGATTCCAAGGTCGTTTACCCAAAATCAACTCTTAGTTAGATTCTTCCAACTTAAAGCTTCCGAAATGAGAATTCTCTTTCCAAATCCACTCTGAACTTCCCGAATTTCAATTTCAGCCACGCGTACAAGTTATAATACCTGAAGTGAAGCTATTCATGGCCTCAAACCACCGAACGACGCGCTAGAGCTCAAAACAATCGATCGGGTTGTTACAATCGGGACCCCATCCGAACATACCAACAAGTCACAAAATATAACACGAACCTACTCGAGGCCTCAAATCACACCTAACAACATGAAAACTGCGAATCGCACCTCAACCCAAACTTAATAAATTTTTGAACTCTCAACTTCCAAAACTCGTGCCAAACCATATCAAATAAACTCGAAATGACCTCAACTTTTGTACACAAGTCCCAAATAACATAAGGAACCTATTTCAACTTCCGAAACCACAATCCGAACCCGATACAATCAAAGTTAACTCCCGGTCAAACCTATGAACATTCCAAACCTTCAAATTGCCAACTTTCGCCAATTAGCGCCAAAACTTTCTAGCAACATCCAAATGCAAATTCGGACATACGCCCAAATCCAAAATCACCACCAGGGCCTACCGAAATCATCAAAACTCTAATCCGAGGTCAAATACACAAAAGGCAAACTTGGTCAATTCTTCTAACTTAAAGCTTCTAAAATGAGAATCATTCTTCTAAATCAAACCCGAATCCCTTGAAAACTAAAATCGACGATACACACAAGTCATTTTACATCATGCGGAGCTACTCATGCCCTCAATCTACCCAACGAAGTGTAAATTCTCAAAATGACTGATCGAGTCGTTACAGTTGTTGCATAAGATTTCAATTAATTATGAGTTCATGCCAATATAGGCTTGAACTTGCAAAATGCAAATTAACAAAAAAAGATGATGAATAAGAGTAAACAATCTATATCCTACGTCATATCATATCATATTTTACTAAAAGTTGGAAGCAGCAAAATTAGAAGTTGAATCATTATACTAAAATAACCTTAAATTATTGATGGACATTAATATCCATAAAATATTAGACGTCATTCAACATACATTATTCCAAACCTTTCCAAACTTTTCAACTTCCAATTTTCGACAATTAGTGTCGAATTCTTCTAGAAATATCCAATTGCAAATCTTGGCATATGCCCAAGTCCAAAATTATCATCATGACCTAACGGAACCATCAAAGCTCCAATCCGAGGTCAAATGCTAAAAAATCCAACTTGGTCAACTCTTCCAACTTAAAGCTCCAATCATGAAGTTCATTCTTCCAAATCGATTCCGAACAGCCTGAAAACTAAAATCGATGATTCACATAAGTCAAAATACATCACGCGGAGATACTCGTGCCTTCAAACTACCGAGCAAAGTGCAAATGCTCAAAACGAACGGTCAGGTCATTACATCCTCCCCCACTTTAACATACGTTCGCCCTCGAACGTGCCAAGAGTCGTCCCAAAGCCATCAAATCGCCGTGTAACCTATCCATGCATGTGATGACCTAAAAGGTCATCACTTGTTTTTAAAATGAATTCTATATTTCAAGGCCTTAAAAACCTCTTTTTGCTTCACCTCGATTTGCGTGTGCAGTCCGGGCGTGCAGCCGGAAAGCTATTATGTGAAAAAGCTGTGAAAATATTGAAATTTTGGCTTAAAATGCATTTAAGTTGACTTCGGTCAACATTTTGGGTAAACGGACCCGGACCCATGATTTGACGGTCCCGGAGGGTCCGTGGAAAAATATGGGACTTGGGAGTATGCCCGGAATCGAATTCCGAGGTCCCAAGTTCGAGAAATAAATTTTTAGAAGAAATTGTTTTCTGAAAAATGTAAAGGTTTTTGAAAGTGAAATGTTATGTGAAACCTGTGGTATCGGGCCCGTATTATGGTTTCGGAGCCCGGTACAGGTTCAATATGATTTATATGTGTTGTCGGTAAATTTTGGTAAGAAACGGGATCCATTTGACGTGATTCGGACCTTAAATGCAAATTTGATGTTGAAAGATGTTTTGAGAAATTTCATTGATTTTGAGGTTTAATTCGTTATTTAGGAGGTTATTTTGGAGATTTGATCGCACGGATAAGTTCATATGATATTTTTGAGTTAGTACGTATGTTTGGTTTGGAGCCCCGAGGGCTCGGGTGAGTTTCGAATGTGTTTCGGAAGGTTGTGAACTCGTAAAAAGTTGCAGGTTTTCAGTTGCTGGTATTTTGGTATTTTCTTCTTCGCGTTCGCGGGAGGACCCTCGCGAACGCGATGAGTTAATTATGCTGAAGGAAATTTCCTTCTAGGCGAACGCGAGGCCAAGGTCGCGAACGTGAAGCTTTGGGGGGTCTTCCTTTCGCGAACGCGGGCCTGGTAACGCGAACGCGAAGGCTCGAGGAGTTACTTCTCCGCGAATGCGAGCCATCTTTCGCGAACGCGAAGGTCTATCAGGCCTAACTCATCGCGAACGCGATGAGCCTATCGCGAACGCGATGACCAAATTCGCCCAGTTATTTTAAGTTCCAAAAACAGAATGCACTACGGGATTTTTACCATTTTTCACAAACTTCTTCAACTCCACACCTCTTGGGCGATTTTGGAAGAGGAACTTCACCATACTTCATAGGTATGTAATCCTACACTTGTTTTCTTCCATTTTTATCAACATCCACTAGATTTCTAGGCCTAAAACATGGGATTAAGGGTAGAAAATTAGGGATTTGGGTAGAGTTAGGGCTTTTTGATTATTTGGGAATTTGACCTCGTGTTGGGGTCGGATTTCGAAACAAAATATATTTTTGGGATCGTGGGTTAATGGGTGATCGGATTTTAGTCCGAACCTCGTGTTTTGACCAAGCGGGCCCGGGGTCGATTTTTGACTTTTTGGGAAGAATGATTAGAAAGCTATAATTAAGTATTGGAATTTGGATTATTTAGCCTTTATTGACGTTATTAAGTCGATTATGTATAGATACGATTGATTTGGAGCCAAATTCGAAAGGGAAAGCGGTGTTTGAGGCTTGAGTTGGCCGTGGAAGTTCGAGGTAAGTGTTCGGTCTAGCCTTTGCTTGAGGGATTAGGGGTTGTGTCCTATTTGCTATTTGCTTCTTATTGAGTACGACGTATAGTCATGGTGACGAGTATCTATACGTTGGTGTCGAGCATGACCGTGAGTCTTAAATTGTGAATTATTGTGTTCTTAAATAATACTACGGATGCTTAAATTGATGATTCTCGGTATTGTGCAAGGATTTAGATTGTTCTCGTGGAAATTACTTATGATTGAGAATTGGTATTAGCTGAGGTATTTAGATGTTGGAATGAGTTTGGTTATAGTTGTTGCTCCCTTGCCGGGACGTATTTACTTATACTGTCGTTTCCCTTGCCAGGATAGTGTAGTTCTTTATTGATCCCTTGCCGGGACTCTTGTTATGATTGTTGTCGACTGTATATTTGGATCGGGTTGCGCGCCGCAACATTGTTATATTTGGATCGGGTTTGCATGCCGCAACAGTGATATAAATGGATCGGGTTGCACGCCGCAACAATAATATAATGGATCGGGTTGCACGCCGCAACAATGATATAAATGGATCGGGTTGCACGCCGCAACAATAATATAATGGATCGGGTTGCACGCCGCAACAATGATATAAATGGATCGGGTTGCACGCCGCAACAGTAATATATATGGATCGGGTTGCACGCCACAACAATAATACGGATGGGGTTGCACGCCGCAACAGTGATAAATGATAGGGATCGGGTTGCGCGCCGCAACAGTGTTATTACTGACTGATATAGATCTTACACTGTTCTCTTATATTTCTCTTAAATTACTGCTGGACTTGATATTTCCCCCGCAGCATTTATCCCCTCCCATCTTTATTTGTTTATTTCCTGTTTTATTTTTCCGCTGTATATTACATAACTGCACAGGTTTATCTGGGGTCTGGTCCTAGCCTCGTCACTACCTCGTCGGGGTTAGGCCAGACACTTACCAGCACATGGGATCAGTTGTGCTGATGCTACACTCTGCACTATGTGCAGATCCCGGAGCAGCTTTTGGACAGTAGCACTTGGGAAGGCTGCCTTCAGTCCAGCTAGAGATCCCGAGGTAGTCCTGCAGGCGTCCGCAGGCCCGTCGTTCTCTTCTATCTTATTATGTGTTCTGTTTTCACTTGTTTCCGAGACAGACTGTATTTCCTTTTTCAGACACTTGTATGTAGTACTCATAGATAGTCCGTGATATTGTGACACCAGATTCCGGGTAGAGGAGTATATTGGCATTGTAGTATTGGCTTTGGTTATTTTTATCTGTTTAAGTCTTCCGCTTGTTCTGTTCATCGTTAATATTTAAATGTTGATTACTTGTTAATTCAGATTGTAAAACAAAGGGTTAAAATGAAAGAGTTAGTGATTTTTACATTTCGCGGCTTGCCTAGCTTCTACGAGTAGGCACCATCACGACTCCCGAGGGTGGGAAATCCGGGTCGTGACAAGTTGGTATCAGAGCTGTAGGTTGCATAGGTCTCACAATTCACGGACATGCTTAGTAGAGTCTGGGGGATCGGTACGGAGACGTCTGTATTTATCCCCAGAGGCTACAGAGTTAGGAAAAAACTTCACATTTATTCTTTCTTGTCGTGCGGTTGGGTTTCTCAATGCTAATTGAATTTCTACTCTGTTCTTTCGCAGATGGCGGGAACACGCGCTTCCTCATCCACCAATCACCAGCCCGAGCTCCCAGCAGCTGCTCCCACGAGGGGCAAAGGGCGAGGCCGAGGCAGGGGCAGAGCTCAGCCCAGAGCAGCAGCACCAGCGGCGGAGCCTCAGATTGACTTTGATGATGAGGTTCCGTCCCAAACAGTTTTGGTCGGCCCAGCACAGGTCCCAGAGGGGTTTATTGCTATCCCGGTACTCCAGGATGCTCTGGTCCATCTAGTGGGCCTTATGGAGAGTGTCACCCGGGCAGGCTAGCTTCCTGTAGCACCAGCTGTCTCTCAGGCTGGAAGAGGAGCCCAAACTCCTGCTACTCGCACTCCGGAGCAGATGGCTCCCCAGTTTCAGACTCCAGCAGCTCAGCCAGTTGGAGTAGTTCAGCCGGGTATGGTAGCACAGACTAGTGATCGAGCAGCTATGTTTGCCGATGCTTTGTGGACATTGGACAGGTTCACCAAGCTCTTCACTACTACTTTCAGCGGTGCATCTTCTGAGGATCCCCAGGATTATCTAGACAGCTGCCATGAGGTTCTCAGGAACATGGGGATAGTTGAGACCAATGGGGTCGATTTTGCTACTTTTTGCTTATCTGGATCCGCCAAGACTTGGTGGAGAGATTATTGCTTAGCTAGACCAGCCGGATCACTAGCTTTGACTTGGGAGCAGTTTACTCAGCTATTTCTGGAGAACTTTCTCCATATCACTCAGAGAGAGGCCTATCGCAAGCAGTTTGAGCGTCTCCAGTAGGGTTCTATGACCGTTACTCAGTATGAGACCAGATTTATCGACTTAGCTCGCCATGCTCTTGTCATACTTCCCACCGAGAGAGAGAGAGGGCGAGGAGGTTCATTGAGGGGCTTATTCAGCCGATTCGACTTCAGATGGCTAGGGAGACTGGGAGTGAGATTACTTTCCAGGAGGCGACCAATGTGGGCAGGAGAGTGGAGATGGTTCTATCTCAGGACGGTGGTCATGGGTCGGACAAGAGGCCCCGTCATTCAGGGAGATTCAGTGGTGCCCCGTCTGGAGGCAGGGATTCGTATGGTAGAGGCCATCCTCTTAGGCCGTTTCAGTCAGCACTTCAGGTTTCTCACGGCGCTTCAGGTGGTCATGGTTCTCATATGCAGTATTCTGATCAGCAGCCCTACAGTGCACCACCAGCTCCTATCAGTGCACCGCCGCTCCAGAGTTTTCGGGGTGGTCATTCAGGTCGCCAGGGTCAATCTCAGTTTCCTCAGCCGCAGCACTCCGGTGGATGCTTTGAGTGTGGTGAGTGTGTTCATATCCAGAGGGCTTGTCTGAGGTTGGTGGGTACTCAGTCGCAGCAGCAGGGTTCCCGTGCTATGGTTCAGGCCCCAGGTGTTCCATAGCCCGCCCAGCCAGCAAGAGGTGGGGGTAGAGGTGTTAGAAGTTGAGGTAGAGGTGCTAGAGGTGGAGCTCAAACCGCTAGAGGTAGAGGCCAGCCAGCTGCAGGCCGTCCTAGAGATGTAGTCCAGGGTGGTGGGGCCCAGCCCCGATGTTATGCTCTTCGAGCCAGTCCTGAGGCTGAGGCTTCCGATGCAGTTATCACAGGTACCGTTCTGGTCTGTGGCAGAGATGCTTCAGTCTTATTTGATCCAGGGTCTACCTACTCCTATGTGTCATTTTATTTTGCACCGTGTCTGGTCATGCCTAGTGATTCCTTGAGTGCCCCTATATGTGTGTCTACACCGTGGGTGATTCTATTATGGTAGATCGATCCATCGTTCTTGTATTGTGGTAATTGGGGGTCTTGAGAATCGTGTAAATTTGTTGCTTCTAGACATGGTTGATTTTGATGTTATATTGGGGATGGACTGGTTACCACCTTACCACGCTATCTTAGAATATCATGCCAAGACTGTGACCTTAGCGTTGCCGGGTTTACCTCGTTTAGAGTGGAGAGGGACTCCTAGTCATTCTACCCGTAGTGTTATCTCTTATATGAAGGCTCGGCGTATGGTCGAGAAGGGGTGTTTGGCCCATTTGGCTTATGTTTGCGATTCCAGTACTGAGGTCCCTTCTATTGATTCTGTGCCCGTTGTTCGGGAGTTTCTTGAGGTATTTCCTTCAGACCTGCCGGGTATGCCACCCGACAGGGATATTGATTTCTGCATTGATTTGGCTCCGGGCACTCAGCCCATTTCTATCGTATCGTATGGCCCCGCCTGAGTTGAAAGAGTTGAAGGAGTAGTTGCAAGACTTGCTTGAGAAGGGTTTCATTAGACCCAGTGTTTCGCCTTGGGGTGCACCGGTGTTGTTTGTTAAAAAGAAGGATGGGTCGATACGGATGTGTATTGATTACCGGCAATTGAACAAGGTTACGATCAAGAATAAGTATCCGCCGCCGAGGATCAATGATTTGTTTGATCAGCTTCAGGGTGCCAAGGTATTTTCAAAGATTGACTTGAGATCTGGCTACCATCAGCTGAGGATTAGGGCATCCGATGTCCCTAAGACAGCTTTCCGCACTCGGTACGGGCATTATGAGTTCTTGGTGATGTCATTCGGGTTGACAAATGCCCCAGCAGCTTTTATGGATTTGATGAACCGAGTGTTCAGGGCTTATCTGGATTCGTTCGTGATAGTCTTCATTGATGATATTTTGATATATTCCCGCAGCCGGGAGGAGCACCAGCAGCACCTTGGAGTGGTTCTTCATACTCTGAGGGATAGTCAGTTGTATGCTAAGTTTTCGAAGTGTGAGTTCTGGCTGAGTTTAGTTGCATTCCTGGGTCATGTTGTATCAGCAGAGGGTATTCAGGTTGATCCGAAGAAGATTGAGGCAGTCAAGGACTGGCCTAGACCAGCATCAGCTACAGAGATTCGGAGTTTCTTGGGGTTGGCAAGCTACTATCGTTGGTTTGTGGAGGGGTTTTCATCTATCGCAGCCTCGATGACCAGGTTGACCCAGAAGGGTGCCCAGTTCAGATGGTCGGGCGAGTGTGAGGCGAGCTTTCAGAAGCTCAAGACAGCTTTGACTACGGCACCGATATTGGTTTTGCCCACAGGTTCAGGGCCATATACAGTTTATTGTGATGCATCTCGTATTGGGCTTGGTGCAGTGTTGATGCAGGATGGCAAGGTCATTGCTTATGCTTTGCGACAGTTGAAGATTCATGAGAAGAACTATCCGGTTCATGATTTGGAGTTAGCAGACATTGTTCACGCGTTGAAGATTTGGAGGCATTATCTGTATGGCGTTGCATGTGAGGTATTCACGGATCACAAGAGTCTGCAGTATTTGTTCAAGTAGAAGGAGTTGAATTTGAGGCAGAGAAGGTGGTTGGAGTTGTTGAAAGACTATGATATCACCATCTTATATCATCCGGGAAAGGCCAATGTAGTAGCCGATGCCTTGAGTAGGAAGTCAGCCAGTATGGGTAGTCTTGCTTATATTCCGGTAGGTGATAGACCGCTTGCTTTGGATGTTCAGGCCTTGGCCAATCAGTTCGTGAGGCTGGATGTTTCTGAGCCCAGTCGTGTGTCAGCTTGCACGGTCAGCTCGTTCTTCTTTATTGGAGCGTATCCGTGATAGGCAGTATGATGATCCCCATTTGTGTGTCCTTAGAGACACGGTGCAGCACGGAGGTGCCAAGCAGGCTACCTTAGGTGATGATGGAGTTTTGAGATTGTAGGGTCGAGTTTGTGTGCCTAATGTAGATGGACTTCGAGAGTTGATTTTGGAGGAGGCTCATAGCTCCCGGTACTCTATTCATCCGGGCGCCGCGAAGATGAATCAGGATTTGCGACAGCATTATTGGTGGTAGAGAATGAAGAAGGATATCGTTGCATATGTGGCTCGGTGTTTGAATTGCCATCAGGTTAAGTATGAGCATCAGAGGCCTGGTGGTTCCTTCCAGAAGATTGAGATTCCTGAGTGGAAGTGGGAGCGGATCACTATGGACTTCGTTGTTGGACTCCCACGGACTCAGAGGAAGTTCGATGCAGTGTGGGTTATTGTTGATAGGCTGACCAAGTCAGCACATTTCATTCCTGTGGCAGTTTCCTATTCTTCCGAGAGGTTAGCTGAGATTTATATCCGGGAGATTATTCGCCTTCATGGTGTGCCCGTGTCTATTATTTCTGACCGAGGTACGCGATTTACCTCACATTTTTGGAGAGCAGTTCAGCGAGTGTTGGGCACACGGGTTGAGTTGAGCACATCGTTTCATCCTCAGACGGACGGGCAGTCCGAGCGGACTATTCAGATTTTGGAGGATATGCTCCGAGCCTGTGTCATTGACTTTAGAGGCTCGTGGGATCAGTTTTTGCCTTTAGCAGAGTTTGCCTACAACAACAACTACTATTCGAGTATTCAGATGGCTCCTTATGAGGCTTTATATGGTAGGCGGTGTCTGTCTCCGGTTGGGTGGTTTGAGCCGGGGGAGGCTTGGTTGTTGGGTACGGATCTGGTTCAGGATGCCTTGGACAAGGTCAGGATCAATCAGGATAGGCTTCGTATAGCTCAGTCCAGGCAAAAGAGTTATGCCGACCGCAAGGTTCGAGACTTAGCTTACATGGTCGGTGAGCGGGTATTGCTTCGAGTGTCACCTATGAAGGGCGTGATGAGATGTAGGAAGAAGGGCAAGCTTAGCCCTAGGTTCATTGGCCCGTTTGAGATTCTTGATCGAGTGGGAGAGGTGGCTTATAGACTTGCATTGCCGCCTAGCTTATCAGCCGTGCATCAAGTGTTTCATGTGTCCATGCTTCGAAAATATCACGACGATCCATCCCACGTGTTAGATTTCAGCACTGTCCAGTTGGACAAGGACTTGTCTCACGAGGAGGAGCCCGTAACTATTCTAGACCGACAGGTTCATTAGTTGACGTCGAAGAGTTTTTCTTCTGTTCGTGTTCAGTGGAGAGGTCAACCGGCTGAGGCATCGACCTGGGAGTCCGAGTCCGATATGCAGAGCAGTTATCCCCATCTTTTTCCCGACTCAGGTACTTCCTTCTTATGTCCGTTCAACGACGAACGGTTGTTTCCAAGGTGGAGGATGTGATGACCCAAAAGGTCATCACTTGTTTTTAAAATGAATTCTATGTTTCGAGGCCTTAAAGACCTCTTTTAGCTTCACCTCGATTTGCGTGCACAGTCCAGGCGCGCAGCCGAAAAGCTATTTGTGAAAAATCTGTGAAAATATTGAAATTTTGGCTTAAAATGCATTTAAGTTGACTTCGGTCAACATTTTGGGTAAACGGACCCGGACCCGTGATTTGACGGTCCCGGAGGGTCCGTGGAAAAATATGGGACTTGGGCGTATGCCCGGAATCGAATTCCGAGGTCCCAAGTCCGAGAAATGAATTTTTAGAAGAAATTGTTTTCTGAAAATATAAAGGTTTTTGAAAGTGAAATGTTATGTGAAACCCATGGTATCGGGCCCGTATTATGGTTCCTGAGCCCGGTACAGGTTCAATATGATTTATATGTGTTGTCGGTAAAGTTTGGTAAGAAACGGGATCCATTTGACGTGATTCGGACCTTAAATGCAAATTTGATGTTTAAAGATGTTTTGAGAAATTTCATTGATTTTGAGGTTTAATTCGTTATTTAAGAGGTTATTTTGGCGATTTGATCGCACGGATAAGTTCATATGATGTTTTTGAGTTTGTACCTATGTTTGGTTTGGAGCCCCGAGGGCTCGGGTGAGTTTCGGATGTGTTTCGGAAGGTTGTGAACTCATAAAAAGTTGCAGGTTTTCAGTTGCTGGTATTCTAGTATTTTCTTCTTCGCGTTCGCGAGAGGACCCTCGCGAACGCGATGCGTTACTTATGCTGAAGGAAATTTCCTTCAGGGCCTTATACAGTCTATTGTGATGCATCTCGTATTGGACTTGGTGCAGTATTGATGCAGGATGGCAAAGCCATTGCCTATGCTTCGAGGCAGTTGAAGATTCACGAGGAGAACTATCTGGTTCATGATTTGGAGTTGGCAGCCATAGTTCACGCATTGAAGATTTGGAGGCATTATTTGTATGGCGTGGCATGTGAGGTGTTCACGGATCACAAGAGTCTTCAGTATTTGTTCAAGCAAAAGGAGTTGAATTTGAGGCAGAGAAGGTGGTTGGAGTTGTTGGAAGATTATGATATCACCATTCTATATCATCGGGGAAAGGCCAATGTGATGGCCGATGCTTTGAGTAGGAAGTCAGCCAGTATGGGCAGTCTTGCTTATATTCCGGTCGACGAGAGGCCGCTTGCTTTGGATGTTTCTGAGCCCAGTCGTGTGTTAGCTTGCACGGTCGCTCGTTCTTCATTATTAGAGCGTATCCGTGATCGGCAGTATGATAAACCCCATTTCTGTGTCCTTGGAGACACGGTACAGCGCGGAGGTGCCAGACAGTTTACCTTAGATGATGATGGAGTTTTGAGATTACAGGGTCAAGTATGTGTGCCTAATGTGGATGGGCTCCGAGAGTTGATTTTAGAGGAGGCCCATAGCTCCCGGTAGTCTATTCATCCGGGCGCCGCGAAGATGTATCAGGATTTTCGGCAGCATTATTGGTGGCGGAGAATGAAGAAGGATATTGTTGCATATGTGGCTCGGTGTTTGAATTGTCAATAGGTTAAGTACGAGCATCAGAGGCGCGGTGGTTCATTTCAGAGGATTGAGCTTCCCGAGTGGAAGTGGGAGCGGATCACCATGGACTTCGTTACTGGACTCCCGCAGACTCGGGAGAAGTTCGACGCAGTATGGGTCATTGTTGATAGGCTGACCAAGTCAGGGCATTTCATTCCTGTGGCAGTCTCCTATTCTTCTGAGAGGTTGGCTGAGATCTACATTCAGGAGATTGTTCATCCTCATGGTGTGCCCATATCTATCATTTCGGACCGGGGTACACTGTTTACCTCGCGCTTTTGGAGAGCAGTTCAGCGAGAGTTGGGCACACGGGTTGAGTGAGCACAGCATTTCATCCCCAGACGGACGATGAGTCCGAGCAGACCATTCAGATTTTTGGAGGATATGCTCCGAGCTTGTGTCATTGACTTTGGAAGTTCCTGGGATCAGTTTTTGCCTTTAGCGGAGTTTCCCTACAACAACAGCTACCAGTCGAGTATCCAGATGGCTCCTTATGAGGCTTTATATGGTAGGCGGTGTCGGTCTCCGGTTGGGTGGTTTGAGCCCGGAGAGGCTCGGTTGTTGGGTACAGATCCGGTTCAGGAGGCCTTGGACAAGGTCAGGGTCATTCAGGATAGGCTTCGTACAGCTCAGTTCAGGCAAAAGAGTTATGCAGACCGCAAGGTTCGAGATGTGGCTTTTATGGTTGGTGAGCGGGTATTGCTCCGAGTGCCGCCTATGAAGGGCGTGATGAGATTTGGGAAGAAGGGCAAGCTTAGCCCTAGGTTCATTTGTCAGTTTGTGATTTTTGATCGAGTGGGAGAGGTGGCTTATAGACTTGCATTGCCACCGAGCTTATCAGCCATGCATCCAGTTTTTCATGTGTCCATGCTTCGGAATATCACGGCGATCCATCCCACGTGTTAGATTTCAGCACTGCCCAGTTGGACAAGGACTTGTCTTATGAGGAGGAGCCGGTAGCTATTCTAGACCGGCAGATTCGTCAGTTGAGATCGAAGAGTTTTCCTTCTATTCGTGTTCAGTGGAGAGGTCGGCCTCCTGAGGCATCGACTTGGGAGTCCGAGTCTGATATGCGGAGCCATTATCCCCATCTTTTCTCCGACTCAGGTACTTCTTTCTTCGGTCCGTTCGAGGACGAACGGTTGTTTTAGAGGTGGAGAATGTGACGACCCAAAGGGTCCTCACCTGCTTTTAATTAAATTCTATGACTCCAAGGGTCATCACCTGCGTAGCCGGAAAGCTTAAATATGAAATTCTATGAAAAATGCTAAGTTTTGATGTTAAAATGAATAAATTTGACCTTGGTCAATGTTTGGGTAAACGGAGCCGGACGCGTGATTTGACAGTCCCCGAGGGTCCGTATGAAAATATGGGACTTGGGCATATGCTCGGAATCGAATTCCGAGGTCCCAAGCCCGAGAAATGAATTTTTTAGAAAAATTGTTTTCTGGAAATGTTTAAGAAAATTAGAAATGAAATCTGATTAGAAAGCGATGGTATCGGGCCCGTATTTTGGTTCCGGCGCCCGGTACAAGTCTTATATATGATTTAAGATGTTTCTGTGAAATTTGGTGAAAAACGGACGTCGTTTTACGTGATTCGGACCTAAATTGGAAAAATTGATGTTTTATGAAGTTTGAAAGATAATTCTTGGATTTTGAGGTTTAATTCAATGTGTATGATGTTAGTTTGGCGATTTGATCGCACGAATAAGTCCGTAGGATGTTTTTGAGGTTGTGTGTATATTTGGTTTGGAGCCCTGAGGGCTCGGGTGAGTTTTGGATAGGCACGGGTTGCATTTTTGGACTTAAAATTTGCTGGTATGAACTGACCTGCTGCGAAGCCAGGCTCACAATTGCGAGCCCGCAAATGCGGCAAATTAATCGCAAATGCGAATCTGAGGATTGGCAGCCTGAGTTGCAAATGCGACTCCATCATCGCAAAAACGATATCGCAATTGCGAACAGCCTCTCGCAAATGCGATGATGGCTGGGGAAGCTGAGGTATCGCAAATGCGATGCAAATTTCGCAAATGCGAAAGTCCTGGATTTCGTCAGTGTTCGCAAATGCGAACATTATTCTCGCAATTCCCACATCAGCAGGTCGAGGTTCGCAATTGCGAACCCCTGTTCGCATTCCCATATCAGAGACCTGCAATTTTACACTTAAACGATTTTGAACCCCATTTTTCATATTTTCTCAAACCCAAACACACTTAGGCGATTTTCCAAGGACAAGTCTTCTTCCAAATCAATTATAAGTTAGTTTTTACTCATTTCTTTCAGTCATTAACATCTTTCAACATGATTTCAACCTAAAATCAAAGATTTTCATGGGGAAAATTGGGTGTTTTGGGTAGAACCTAGGTTTTTCAAAAATTGGGGATTTGGACCTCAATTTGAGGTCCGATTTCAAAACAAATTATATATTTGAGTTCGTGGGGGAATGGGTAATCGGGTTTCGGTTCGAACATCGGGTTTTGACTACGTGGGCCCGGGGGCGATTTTTGACTTTTTGGGTAAAACTTTGGAAAACTCATTTTCATGCATTGGGGTTGATTCATTTAGCACTTATTGATGTAATTAAGTAATTTGTGATTAGATACGAGCGAATTGGCGGTGGAATCAAGGGGTAAAGCTATAATTGAGACTTGAGTTGTGTTCAAGGCATCGAGGTAAGTGTTTGGTCTAACCTTAGCTTGAGGGATTAGGAGTTGAGTCCTATTTGCTATGTGATAATTGTTGAGTACGACGTAGAGGCATGGTGACGAGTATCAATACGTTAGTGTCAAGCATGACCGTGAGTCTTATATTGTGATTTTCATGACTTCGTTGTATTATTCATGCCTTGGTGAAGATTTATATTTGTTGTGAAAAGTTGTGGAAAGAATCGTGACCTACGAACATTGAGGAGCGTTGGCTCCAGTTGTATAACGAATTGTGATAGTATAAGTGATAATTGAACCTCTAGAGCGGTGGCTCGAGTTGTGAAGTGAATTGTGAAGTAAAAATGAGAAAGAGAAGAGATCATTATGTTGCCCCCTTGCCGGGCTATTGTTGAGTTGTGTCACCCTTGCATTGTGTTCTTAATTGATATTACGGATACTTAGGTTAACGATTCTTTATGTTAGGTAAGGATTATGGTTATAGCTGAGGTAGTTAGATGTTGTAACAAGTTCGGGTATAGCTGAGGTAGTTAGGTGTTGTAACAAGTTTGGGTATAGCTGAGGTAGTTAGGTGTTGTAATAAGTTTGGGTATAGCTGAGGTAGTTAGGTGTCGTAACAAGTTTGGTTTTAGCGGAGGTAGTTAAATGTTGGAACAAGTTAGGTATAGTTGTTTCTTTTTCCCTTGCCGGGATAGTGTAGACCTTTTGATCCCTTGTCGGGACTCTCGTTATAATTGTAACTATTATATATATGGATCGGGTTGCACGCCGCAACAATATTATATATGGATTGGGTTGCACGCCGCAACAATATTATATATGGATCGGGTTGTACGCCGCAACAATATTATATATATGGATCGGGTTGCACGCCGCAACAATATTATATATATGGATCGGTTTTCACGTCGCAACAATATTATATATACGGATCGGGTTGCACATCGCAACAATATTATATATATGGATCGGGTTGCACGCCGCAACAATATGAAATGGGAGCGGGCGGTACGCCTACCACGAGATATAATGAAATGGGATCGGGTTGCACGCCTGCAACAAGATGTGAAAAGAAAGTGAAATCTGCCTTTGTTTTCCTTATTCTTGCTAGTGGTTGGATTTTGATTCCTTTATAGTTCTCTTGATATTCTATTTTTACCTGTTATTCCCCGAAGCATGTTTCCCCCTCCCATCCTTACTTGCTTATACCTGCTTTACTTTTTGCTGTATATTATATAACTGCACAGGTTTATTTGATAGTCTGGTCCTAGCCTCGTCACTACTTCGCCGAGGTTAGGCTAGGCACTTACCAGCACATGGGGTCGGTTGTGCTGATACTACACTTTGTGCTCTTTTTCACAGATCCAGTTACCGGACCGCAACGGTAGCTCGGGAGCCAGCTTTCAGTCCATCAAGACTCCGAGGTAGCCTTGCACGCGTCCGCAGGCCCGGCGTCTCCTCTATCTTATATTTCATTCTGTTATCTCATGTTTTCAAGGCAAACAGTGTTATATTTCTTTCAAACGATTGTATTTAGTACTCTTAGTAGTCCGTGGATAATGTGACACCAGTTCTTGGGTAGACGCACATATTGAATTCCGCATTATTGTTCAGCTTATTTAATTTAAGTCTTCCGCTTTAATTTCATATTCCGCTATCATTTAAATATTTAACGTTCGTCGTCATGATTGATAAAAGGATTTAAAATAAAGTAGGTAAGAGTTTATGATTTGTGGCTTGCATGGCTTCTACGAGTAGGCGTCATCACGAACCCCGAGGGTGGAGAAATCCGGGTCGTGACAAAAATCTAGTACAAATGTTATTTAATTCAATTATGTACTTCTCCCAGAACATTGAACTTGTTATGATGTTTGGCACAATTGAGAGAAGAAGAGGCCTAACATGATGCAGAATAGCCTGTCAATATAGCCCAAGATGACTGCCTATCATTTCAACCCCAAAACAGTGGTTTTATGCTAAATTATTAATAGCACTGTACCCCTTTGAGGAGGAGGGTAGTATGTAGGCAAGTCATCCTTGGCTAATAAACAAAGACTCTTCTCCTCAGGTAAGCCCTCTCTTCTATACATTTTATTTAGTTCCTCTGGAATTGCCTTAAAAATGAGTTGTGGACAATTTACTTCTTCTTGGTTCTCTATTTATAGCTCAAAAAGGAATTCCAGATTCATTTTGACATCAAGTGGTTGACCTTTCATTGCCAATTTGCTTAATCCATAAAATGCTTCCGTCCCTTTCATTTCCTACAAAGTTCTATGAAGTGCATGACAGAATATATTCTTTTGAGTTGAAAGAAGCTACAACTCAAAATATATTTTGTACATAGTTCTGGAATAATCAGGACTTACCAGCTCAAGCTAGAGGATTGTACCTACTGGACAAACGGCAGGTTTTAGACTTCAGAATTAGAAGGCCCAAGAATATATTTTGTACAGTGATGTTATGGATAGACTAATAATGAGTATAATGTTTATTTTTTGTCTTGGTTACTCAAATGGTAAAGAGAGGAGTCCTCTCTATTCACATGTGAAAGCGTCACTGTCTATCCTATTCACAATTTAGAACAATTGTACACATATTTTTCAGTATTGGAAATGTTCAATTCATCTCTTGTTTTTATAGTAGAGGTTAGGTTTTATTCCCCTTCCGTATGTATTCTCTTTTTAGATTTTAATATATAAGGTGGGGGTTCAAGCTAAACCAATTTAACTAAATTAAAAATAAAAAAAATCCAATCTTATCTGCTTCATTTCAGTTCTCTAGACCGGGAAATGGGGAGTATGGTGGATGGAATGTCAATCAATAAAAGTTTATCAATAGTGTTTTAGATTCGAAATTTGACTAAATCTTAAGCTAAAAAGTGGATGAAAATTGGTCGGAATCAAATATCAATTTGATAGCTAGTTGACCATCAAAATATTTCAAAGATGCATTGTTGCATAAGAGTATGGTGTACACTAAAAAGAACCGATGAATCGCATCAAATCGATAATTTGTGTCAAATCAAAAAAGAAAAACCCGATTGTGGCTTGCTTACCTGATGTGGTATTGAAAAGATAAATCCGACCATAATTGGTTTGGTTTGGTTTAACTAAAAATAGTCAAACCAGAACCAAACCAAGCCGATCATATATATCTACAATTTTTAAAAATATTTTATACATATAAATATTTATTGTAATGTAATTTATAAATATTTATTTTCTTGAGCCAAGGGTCTTTTGGAAACAGCATCTCTACTCCTTCGGGGTAGGGGTAAGGTCTGCGTACACACTACCCTCCCCAGACCCCACTAATGGGATTTTACTGGGTTGTTGTTGTTGCTGTTGTAATTTATAAATATTTCTTAAATTTTTTCATAGTTTTATCTTTTAACATATTATTTCAGGTTTGGACTTAACATTCTTGAATGTTAAATAAATTTTATAGCCCATAAATGTAGTAACTCAAACATAGTTCAAATCAATATTAATGCTAACAAACGAAATTCAAGTCAATACTAGAAATGATGATAGTGTTGAATATCTATATTTTAGTTTTACATTGATTTATAATGCAAATGCATAACTTAGTTTATCTTTTTCCTTAATGCTTAGTTATGTAATTATTAGTACTTAATACCTATATTTATTTTAGCATGGCCTATAGTATTTTTAGATTATGTTACTTTCTGTGATGACCCGATAGGTCATCTAGAGTTTTGTCCCATAATTCGGTGTTTCAAAACTTCAAATAGCTCCTTTTGATCCTCCACGATTTGCATGCTCATTCCGCGTCTTTTTTCGGAAGGCTTTTATGTGAAAAATTGATTAAAATGTGAATTCGTGCTTTAGAAATTTATTTGAGTTGACTTCGGTCAATATTTTGAACAAATAGATCCAGATCCGTATTTTGACGGTCCTGGTGGTTCCGTACCGTGATTTCGGATTTGGGCGTATGTCCGGAATCGAATTCGGAGGTCTTTAACTCAAGTTATCGCAATTTGTTGAAAATTTGAAGTTTAAAAGTTTAAAGAACTTATAAATTTGATCGAAGTTTGACTTTGTTACTGCCGGGTTTGGATTTTGGTTCCGGAGCTTGGTATAGGTTGATTACGGTATTTATGACTTCTCTGCAAAATTTTGGTGCAAAACGGAATTGATTTGACGTGATTAGGACATCCGGTTCTTAAAATGAAAATTATTAAGGTTCATTGAAAAATTCATTCATTTTGGTGTCCGATTTGTAGTTCTAGGTGTTATTTTGATGTTGTGATCGTGCGAGCGAGTTCGTATAATGTTATTGGACTTGTGTGCATATTTGGTTTAGAGCCCCAAGGACTTGGGTGAGTTTATAATAGGTTTCGGAGTAGTTTTAGACTTAGAGTTAATGTTGGTGCATGTGTGTTCTGGTGCTGCAGACTTCGCAAATGCGAGGCTCGCATTTGCGAAGGAGACTTCACATTTGTGAGCATGGGCAAGGGAGCTGGTTTCTCGCATTTACGAGTACTCTGTCGCATTTGCCATAGAGGCAGGTTCGCATTTGTGAACAAATAGTTCATATTTGTGATGGGGGCTGGGGGAAGCTAGTTCGCAATTGCGATCACTTTGGTCGCATTTGTGGTAAATCCAAGTTCACATTTGCGAAAAATCATTGCAAATGCAATGATAGCAGTGGTGTGGGTTGTTTCGCATTGCGAAGAAAATCTCGCATTTGCGAGGTTCGCAATTACGAACCCCAGGTCGTAATTGGGACATCTGCGCCTAGACATAAGAAGGGAAAAACGGGATTTTGCTCATTCTTTCAAATTTTCAACTCTAAAAACCTTAGAGGTGATTTTTCCAAGAGCTTTTCTTCCTCTATTCATTGGTAAGTTACTCTAACCTACTTTTCTTTCAATTACCGACTACATTTCATAAGATTTCAACCTTAAATCCAGGATTTTCATGGTAGAAATTGGGATTTGGGTAGAATTAGAAATTTTTGTAAAATTGGAATTTAGGCCTCGAATTGAGGTTAGATTTCGAAATAAATTACATAATCGGGCTCGGGAGTGAATGAGTAATTGGGTTTGGTCCGAATTTTGGGTTTCGACCAAGCGGGCCTGATGTTGACTTTTTTAATAATGACCTAAATTGAACCTCTTTCATCCGTGGATAGTTCCTAAGGCTTATTTTGAATTGTTTGGTTAATGATTTGCTAGATTTGGTGGTTCGAAAGCTTGTTCGAAAGGCAAGGCCGTGGTTGAGCTTTGAGTCGATTGCGGAGTGAGGTAAGTGTCCTGATTAACCTTGACTTGAGAGTTAGGACTTATTTGCCTATTTGTTACGTGTTTAAATGTGTAGGTACAACGTATATGTGAGGTGACGAGTACTTATGTGTTGTTGTTAGGTTAAAGCATGCGGGTGGGACTTGTTGCTTGTAATTTATCGCCTTTTTTACTTATGATATCTATGCGTAGATTAGTTTATTCCTTATTTTGCTCGTTCTTCCACATTTATGAATATAATTGTGATGGTTGAGTATTCTTGGAAATTGAGGTTTGGTATGTTGGAACCCTTATTGACGTAAGGTTTATTCTTGTATTATCTATCTCCCAAATTTTATATTCATTACTACATGGTAAGGGAGAGTGTTAAAGTACCGTTTATTGCTTCATTTACTGATTAATACATAGTGAGTGATGTGTGGCGATAATTCCATATTTTAGTACATTAATTACCTTGCATTTTATGTGTTAAACATGAATTTTTAACCAAACATTATGTATCAATAATTTACAAGTCTAATAATTGAAAATGTTCATTGTATGATAATAATTTACAAGTTTAATAGCTGAAATGTGAACACTCAAAACAAAAATTTGAACTTCTCATTGTATGACAATAATTTACAAGATTGTAGCTGAAACACAAAAAAATGAACCTGAAGTCGCCTGAACTTAAGAGTAGAATTAAAAACCCGATGAACAAGGTTCCACTTCATGTACTCAAGGTAATTACTACTAACTCTCTTTCGAAGAAAGAAATTCGGTTCAACTGCAATACAAAATTCTGAGTAATTTTTGGACTGTATCGATCTTCAAAAATTATATAGAAAAAATCTCGTAAAGAAAATAAATCCCCATCAACAGATTGGTCATTCCCATCCAAGTGGATTTTTCTTGCTTAGTATTATTCAAATTTTTCCCTAATTTTAAGTTAAATAAAAAGAATTTGGGAATTGAGGGTTTCTTTAGGCATGGAGTAGAGTTTAAAAAAGTTTGGTAACGCAAAACAAAACACAAAACGGCGATCTTCCACTACTATGGCATGTTTTTACCTTTGGGGAATAGTACAGGGCTTGTTGAGAAATTTACCCCCATTGGCCATTCTATGGCTAGTTCCCTATTTCATCTTCCATAACACATTATGAGTTATGAATTATGATCAGGCTGTAACGTACTTACCAGCTTTTTGCCGCTAATGTCTGTGAGTACTCCACCAAACTAAATTTAGAAACAGTTAAACCCACCAAATTTCACCACAGAAATGAATGATGATGTTGATGAATCCTTAATCCAATACTTAATTGATTAAAAAAAAATAACGTATGGCTACTAAGACCAAATCTAAGGTGGCCAAAGGTCAAACCTGACAGTAGCTATTAAAGTGGGTTGGGTTCGGCCTAAAATTGATTCATTTGTGATCTCTTTCACGCCACATGAGGGGAAATACACCATTACTGTCTCTAAAACTGAGGTACCCTTAAACAAGATCATATCTTTTAATTTCTATGTTGTTCAAGATTTCACTTTTCTGTGGCTTCTTTGTTTTTTTTTTTTTTCTGGGTGTGTGAGATATCTTGTTTTTCATGTGAATTAATTATTTATCTTGTCGATAACTTCATTAATTTGTTACTCTTTAAACACCAATTGAGGTTATTCTATGAAATCATTTCCAAAAAAGATACCTTCAAGTGAAAATACCAGAGTTTTCTTGACAAGTATGTAGACTGCTTTTGTCCTAAGAGTCATATGTAGCACTATACTTGTATTGGATTCGATATTAATTAGTACAACTAGCCTTTTCAAAAAATTAATTAGTACAACTAGTTCTAAAGGTATATCCATTTTACGAGACTTACCAAGGAGGAATTAATACGCAGATATTGGATCATGTTCAGCAGTAAGGTAATGTTAGATTTTTCATGTCTTAGGAAAATGTTTCCCAAGAATTACAAAAGATGCTTGACATATTTTCTTCACTGTTCATTTTTTATTAAACATTGTTACATTAAGGTGGTGTTATGTGAGCCCTTCCCCGTTATACATCTTTACTTCTATTTTACAAAATTTTCACCATCCTCTCCTTCGAGCATGCATAGAAGGTGTTGGTTTAAATGATTTACCAATAGCCTTTCTCTGACTAGGGATGTCTAGGATTAGGACTTTCGAGAAATCGAGGTCTGCTTGGCCTGATCCTCAAATCTTTTTCTCTGCCTCAAAGATTTCATCATTTTCTTCAAGTGTATATACAAAACAAAACTAGATAGTGAAACATGTATTTGTTAATATCAGAACTAATTTACTTAAAAGGAGACAATCATAAACTGTGAATGGAATTGTTAACAAAATACCCCAATCGGCTATTTCTTCATGTTATTAGCTTGATGCTAGCAGGTACACTACAGAGCTATTAGATTTTTCATGTCATAGGTAACAATGTGTCCTAGGTAATAGGGGATGCTCGATGTGATTTTTTCAATATAAAGTTTTGGTAATAACATTGTTGTGTCATCGTGTTAAGGTCTCGTGTATGAGACATTCGTGTTTTACATCTTTATTTCCATTTTACAAGACTTACTATAACAAGTTACTAATACAGAGATATCTACCTTTTCTAGAAGTAAAAGCGAATGTTAGATTTTTCATGTCATGGAAATGATATCCGGGGAAATTGGGGATGCTTGATGTAGTTTCTTCAGTATAAATGTTTGATAACAACTTGGCTGTGCCATTCCATTAAGCTATTTTCATTTGAGCCTTTTGTATTTTACGTCTTTATTTTCATTTTACAAAGCTTACTCGTGTATAGAAGTAAAAGTGGATATTATACTTTTTATGTCGTAGGAAATAGTGTTTCCTGAGAATTAGGAGATGCTTGATGTATTTCTTCAATATTAAGTTTTTGATAATGTTGTTGTTTGATCGTTAAGGTGTCATTACATAAGCCTTTAATTATTTCGCATCTTTCTTTTTATTGCACAAAACTCACTTTACTCCTGCTAATAAGAAGATATTGAGCATGTGCTGAAGTACTAGTGGATGGTGGATCTTTCCTGTCATAGGAGTGATCAGTGATGTTTCCTACTAAAAGGAGATTGTTGATGTATTTTCTAGAAATATTTGGTTTCAATAACAATGTTATTGTATCATTGCATTGAGGTTGCTTTTCTTTCTTTACATTCCTATTTTCATTTCACAAAATTATCTGCTACTGTTACTAATATGGAGTTATTGGTCATGCATTGAAGTACAACTTGATATCGTGTTTTCAAGTCACAGGAATGTTGTTTCCTACGAAATAGGACTGATGCATTTTTGTTGAATAGTTTTGATAGCAACATTGCTGCATCATTGCATTAAGGTGTTGATTTGTGAGCCTTACAAACTTAATTCGGAGATATTGATATTTTCTAGAAGTAAAAATGGAAATACCTTTTTTTTCCCTTTTTGTGGATGATGGTGGCGTCCGGGTCAGCTTGCGCGCACCTCAACTATTCTATCGAGTACCTTCTACCTCCCACCAGCACAGTTTCCAGGTAACTCTGCCCACATCTTTTATGTCATAAATAGGAAATGATGTTCGCCAGGAAATTTGAGATGCTTGATGTATTTTCTTCAATATAAAGAATTGATAACAGCATTGCTATTTTTATTGCAGTAAGGTGTCATTATGTGAGGCTTTCTTGTTTTGCGTCTTTATTGCCCTCTCTTGGAAACTTTGAGAATATGGCATTCATCAACTAAAAAATTTATCTGCTCGATTTCACGTGGTCTTCTACCGTCAAATGTTTTCATTCAGAAGAACATCCCAACTTCCAAGTTGCTGGTCCAATCCCTTGAAGGAAGTTCCTTGCAGCCTTTAGTGACACAGAGAACATTTGTTTTTATGGTGGGATTTCTAATGTCCCAAAATCCAAGTTGAGTTATAGAATCCATAAATTGAGGAAATGATGACATTAACTTAAACATCATGATCATGCTTGCTACTCCACTTGTGATTCTTCTTTTTTCATTTTATATATCTCAATGCTGAACTTAGTCTTCGGAATACGAGCTTTGCATTACATGAACGTCTTCATCATTTTTATCTCCTCATGGATAAGACTTTGCATGACACATATTTTTTCAAACGGACAGAAACCTGCTAAAAGCTTAAAACAATAAAATTGTTTGCTAATGGTAACCTATATTTCTAGGGAAAATCGTCTTTCACAATCCTTAGACCTTATTCTAAGATCTCATCATGTACATATAAAAACATCATGGAAGCTAGGGCCTCCATCTAAAGATCCCTCATGTTTCTACTTCGCTGAAATGTGCAACCTCTGATGGTCCAAGGGTTGTTCTAACTTACTATGGTTTATGGTTGAGGAAGAAATTTCTCTTTTATGCAGACTATACTTGCTTGTTGGTCCTTAAATTGCCCTTAATATGTAAGGTGAGATCCTGTTGTGTAAATTGGGTTTAACATGATCCCCAACTATCATCCAAGCTTGGATGAGAAGTGGATTATGAGAACTTTATTAGGTGCTTCCAGGGAGTTGGTTAAATTCTTGCAATACTAGTACTTGGGTAAGTCAGCATGCACAACAGGAATTGGCAAGGTCGAAAGACAAAGATGTAACGTATAAGGCAATGGCTTAAGGAAGAGATAACCATCATTATGTTTATCTGCAGAAGATATGTTCTACACCACCCTACAAGTGAAGGACAAATTCATCATCTGTTTGCTGAGAGAGGTGCTTCAGTATTTATATATGAGTTAACCTCGCGTTATGCCCTGTCAGATGTCTGGTAGTGTTTATAAGTGACTGATCTTTTATTATGTTGTGAAATGAAATTGCATCTTCTGGATTGTGGCATATGTCTACCAAAACATGTGTATTCCCATGTTCTTACTGGCCAAACACATTTCTAGATGATATGTCTCATTTACCAGGATGAATTATGAGAGAATAAACAAGTATGAACAACTTTGTGACAATTTACCTTGTTCATATTTGTCTGCTAAATATAACTTCAGATTGAAACAAATAAAAAACAGATGCGATAGACTAGATATCCTGTCTACCCTGTCTGTAGAGTTTTATTAAGGCATTACCTCATACAGTTAACTTCTTTTATTCTATCATTTGTTCCCCCGACAGAAACACTTCAGGAGTTGCAATTTCCTCACTTGTCAGACTTGATAACTTTTGCTGATAACATGAGGGGGCAAAGTCATCCCTCGATGTCTTCTTTCATGCAGAACCTTGTTAGGCATTTCAAGTTAGGACTCAAGTCATACTTGACCCCCTAGTAATATTCACACATAAATTCTCACTTTCAACAATGAAATTCAACCCAGGAATGCCAATAACTGTCCAGGAAGTTTTTGAAACACAGTGTTCTTCCCTTAAATTCCTGAGTGAAACGATCCCAACCAGGAGAAGTATCGAAGTGAGTTTAGTATCATAGGATGAGAGGAAGTTGAAGTTGGTATAGGTGAAAAAAGGTGCTTCTCCATTGCTTTGTCATTCAAGAGTATGGATAGCAATATTGTTGGACTTTAAAGACATTGGGCTTCAAAGACTTTAAGCATTGGGCTTTAAAGTCTAAGAGTGTGAATTGGAAATGGTGGGAAATAAAATGGAGGGAAATGAAAATTTGAATAAAGTGAGCTTTTGACTTACACTTTGTCCCTCATTGGTGAGGGACAACTACATTTGTGTGCTTATATATAGAATCACTTCTTAAAGCTCTTAAAAGGAGTTGAAGAGAATGAACCCTCGCGCCGTTGTCGTCGTCGCTCGGCTCGGCTTTGGCTTTGGCTTTGGCTTTGTCAAATGATCGATAAGATTATTTTTGGACAAAATTTATTTAATTAATTATTTAATAATTAATTAAATGCCAGATCACTGCTGAAGATTCAGAAGTCTGGCCGTGGTCTTGGCGTAACCGCGGTAGGACCGCGCCAGAACACTGCTGCAGATTCAGAAGGCTAGTTTGGCCGCGGTCCTGGTGTAACCGCGGCAGGACGCGTAAACTTCTGAACAGACACCTTTTCCAGAACAAACATCACCCCTCTTCTAATAATTGCCTATAAATTCTGAGGCATGGCTTCATTTTTAACACACTAAAAAACATTACAGAACTTCTTTCTTTCTGAAAATACTGCATTCTAATTTGTAGTCTCTCTCTCTCAAATTTGTAAGTGTGATTTTGCTCCATTCTTTAAGTTCGTTGGTATCCTGCAGTTTGTATTGCCACTGTTGCAGGAAGGTTTATTCCGTTTCATCCCGGGAGGATTTAATCCATTACCTTGGCAACTTGTGAGGGGGTTAAAATTCCTTAACGACACACAAGCAAATTGTGGACTCGGAATATTTCTTATTCTTTACTGTTTTCCAGTTTCTTTTATTCTTCTAACAGTTTTCTGATTTTGTGTTTTAACACAGTAGCGGATCACAAGCTTAAGGAATTTTATCTAACGTTTCTGTGTTGAAATATATATTATAAACTGTTATCTATATTTTGTATACTGGTTTGGAGACTAAAGCCTTCGTGCTTTCTACTCCAATAATTGTTCTGTCCGGTTTAAAGTATATCAAAACTTTACCGGAATAATAAACGTACGGGTTTGAAGTATATAAAAACTTCACCATTGTTACGTGTTGTATGTTTGGTTTGGTATTCAGTTTGAAGATATCAAAACTTCACTGATTTAGCAAAGTTCTGTTTTGTTTCCAACTCTACAGAAAAATGACGAATGAAAACCAAACTAATGGAAATGTTGCGGGAACGGGTGCTACTGTTACGAATGTTGCTGCCTCGTCAAGCCGTTCAACTCCTGCTCATGCTATGGCACCAGCAGAAAAACCCGAAAAGTTTTCCGGAATCGACTTCAAACGTTGGCAAATGAAGATGCTCTTCTATCTTACTACGTTGAGTTTGCAGCGATTTATCAAGGAGGATCCTCCGGTCCTGGCTGAAGGCACTCCAGATGACGAACGATTTGTTGTAACTGAAGCATGGAAACATTCTGATTTCTTGTGCAAAAACTACATTTTGAGTTGTTTGGAAGATAGCTTGTACAATGTCTATAGTGTCATGGAAACTTCAAAAGCGTTATGGAATGCGCTTGAGAAGAAGTACAAGACTGAGGATGCCGGACTTAAGAAGTTCGTGGCTGCAAGGTTTTTGGATTTCAAGATGATTGACACTAGGTCGGTCATAACTCAAGTCCAAGAATTACAAGTCATTGTGCATGACCTCCTTGCTGAAGGTATGGTCATAAATGAGGCCTTTCAAGTTGCCGCTTTCATTGAGAAGTTACCTCCGTTGTGGAAGGACTTTAAGAACTATCTAAAACACAAGCGGAAGGAAATGACACTTGAAGACTTGATTGTTCGTTTGAGGATAGAAGAAGACAACAAAAATGCTGAAAAGAAGTCACGTGGAAACTCGACAATAATAAGGGCTAACATTGTTGAGGAGGCGCCACAAAATAAGAAGAGAAAGAAGGCTTCTGGACCAAAGAATTACCCAAGCAAGAAAAAGTTCAAGGGTAATTGCCACAACTGTGGAAAATCTGGCAATAAGGCCGTGGATTGTCGTGCACCAAAGAATGATAAGAAGAAGAAGAATCAAGCTAACATGGTTGAAAATGCTGAAGAAATGGAGGACTTGTGTGCCATGTTGTCTGAATGCAACTTGGTAGGAAATCCTAAAGAATGGTGGATAGATTCTGGAGCCACCCGCCATGTTTGTACTAACAAGGAGTTATTTTCTTCTTATGCCCCCGCAGGACCCGACAAGACAATTTTCATGGGAAATTCGTCTACAGCCAAAATTGAAGGAGTTGGCAAGATTGCGTTGAAGATGACGTCGGGAAAAATAGTGACTCTAAACCAAGTCCTCCATGTTCCAGAAATTCGCAAGAATCTTGTGTCTACCTCACTTCTTGTCAAGAATGGATTTAAATGTATTTTTGTTTCTAATAGTGTTGTACTAAGTAAGAATGATGTGTATGTAGGAAAAGGTTACCTTAATGAGGGCCTTTTTAAGCTAAATGTAATAGCAGTTCTTATCAATAAAGTTAATGCTTCTTCTTACTTACTTGAGTCAAACACTTTATGGCATTCACGCTTAGGTCACGTCAACTTCAAAACATTGCGAAAAATGATAAATTTAGAAGTATTCCCAAAATTTGATTGCATTAATTCCAAATGTCAAATATGTGTGGAATCAAAGTATGCTAAGCATCTTTATAAGTCCGTTGAAAGGAATTCAAGTCCTTTAGACTTAATTCACACAGATATTTGCGACATGAAGTCAACACCATCTCGCGGTGGGAAAAAGTATTTTATTACTTGTATTGACGATAGCACGAGATATTGCTATGTTTATTTACTTAATAGTAAAGATGAGGCAATTGATGCTTTCAAGCAATACAAGAGTGAAGTTGAAACACAACTAAACAAAAAGATCAAAATGATAAGAAGTGATAGGGGTGGCGAATATGAATCTCCTTTTGAAGAAATATGTTTGGAAAATGGCATTATTCACCAAACAACTGCCCCTTACTCTCCACAATCTAATGGAATTGCGGAGAGAAAGAATCGAACGTTGAAAGAGATGATGAATGCGTTGTTGATAAGTTCTGGTTTACCACAGAACTTGTGGGGGAAGCTATACTTACAGCTAACCGAGTAATCAACCGTGTACCTCATAGTAAAACACAGTCCATTCCTTATGAAAAATGGAAAGGAAGGAAGCCCAGCTTGAAATACTTCAAAGTGTGTGGATGTTTAGCTAAGGTACAAGTTCCTAAACCTAAAAGGGTTAAGATATGTCCAAAAACGGTTGATTGTGTATTTATTGGATATGTAACCAATAGTAAGGCATATCGTTTTCTGGTTCATAAATCAGAAAATCCTGAGATTCACATTAATACGATAATAGAATCAGATAATGCTAAATTCTTTGAAACTATTTATCCGTATAAAAATGAAAGTGAAGTGACCTACCAAAAGTAAAAACGACCTCGGGAGGAAATAACAGATGGTATGCCTAATGAGGAAAATCCGAGAAGAAGTAAACATCAACGGACATCTACTTCATTCGGTCCAGATTTTCTTTCCTGCTAGAAAATGAGCCTCGTACCTTCAAGGAAGCAATGTCTTCCTCAGAAGCACAATATTGGAAAGAAGCTGTCAATAGTGAAATAGAACCATATTGAGCAACCATACCTGGGAATTGGTTGATTTTCCTCCAGGTAACAAAACATTGGGTTCTAAATGGATTTTCAAGAAGAAAATGAAAGACGATGGTACTATTGACAAATACAAGGCAAGACTTGTTGTCAAAGAATTTAGACAGCGAGAAGGTCTTGACTATTTTGACACATACTCGCTGGTAACAAGAACTACATCCATTTCGGATGCTAATAGCGTTAGCCGCCTTATATGGTCTTCAAATCCATCAAATGGATGTAAAAACGGCCTTCTTAAATGGTGATTTAGAGGAAGAAATTTACATGGACCAACCTGAAGGGTTTGTGGTTCCAGGAAAAGAAAAGAAGGTGTGTCGACTTGTTAAGTCTCTTTATGGACTAAAACAAGCACCTAAGCAATGGCATGCGAAATTTGACCAAACAATGTTGTCAAATGGCTTTAAGATTAATGAATGTGATAAATGTGTTTACATTAAGAACGTTCCAAATCATATAGTCATTGTTTGCTTATATGTTGATGATATGCTAATAATGAGCAAAGACATTGCCGACATTCAAGCTACTAAGCGTATGCTTGCTAGTAAGTTTGATATGAAAGACTTAGGAGTTGCCGATGTAATTCTAGGAATTAAAATCGAGAGGACTCCTCAGGGTCTAGCTTTGTCTCAATCACATTACGTGAAAATGGTACTTGAAAAATTCAAACACTTGGAATTTAGAAGTGCAAGAACTCCAATTGACTTAAACCATCATCTTATAAAGAATAAAGGTGAAAGTACGTCTCAATTGGAGTATGCTCGTGTGTTGGGAAGCTTAATGTACATCATGAACTGTACACGACCTGATATAGCTTGTGCAATAAGTAAACTTAGTCGATTCACAAGTAATCCAAACAAACATCACTGGGTGGCAATGAAACGAGTTCTGGGATATTTGGAATATACCCAAGACTACGCTTTGCACTATAATAAATATCCTGCGGTTATCGAAGGATATAATGATGCAAATTGGATAACCGGCTCAACAGAAATAAAGTCCACAAGTGGATATGTTTTTACTGTTGGTGGAGGAGCAGTATCTTGGAAGTCTTCCAAACAAACGTGCATCGCTCGCTCTACAATGGAATCAGAGTTTATAGCTTTGGATAAAGCCGGTGAAGAAGCTGAATGGCTTCGAAATTTCTTAGAAGACATTCCGTTCTGGCCAAAACCTTTGGCTCCTATTTGCATACATTGCGATAGTGAGGCTGCAATAGGACGGGCAGGGAGCGTTATGATAACGGAAAGTCTCGTCATATACGAAGAAGACATAACACCGTTAGACAACTACTTTCTAGTGGAATTATCACTATTGATTATGTAAGATCAAAGGATAATGTGGCGGGTCCGCTAACAAAAGGCTTAACTAGAAAGGGAGTTCAGAAATCATCTAAGGGAATGGGACTATGGCCGAGGACAAGTCAACATGGCGGTAACTCTACCTAGAATTTTGGATGTTCCGAGATCTAGGTTCAAGGAGCTCAAACAAAGTTGTGATTGACCGGTTCAACATTGTCAAAGTAAAATCTTTGGTTCCTTCTCGTGATGAAGACAATGTTCAGTAACAAGGATAGAACTTTACACGTTCTTTAATGATTACCTAAGTTTGATGTGGTAGTTATCAAATAATGTCAATCTAAAGGATTACACGTTTAGGAATCACCTATGTAAGTGTGAAGTGGAAGCCGCTTCAATGAGAATTCTGTAAGGCCAATTCTCTACGCACTTATGAAACCAGGAGGTGTTCATGGCTGAAACGAACACAACAATGAGAACCAAAAGACGGTTAAGGGTTGGTTGTGTGACATATGGTTGTCTAGGTATACACTAAAGTTCGACGGTTCAAAGATATCAAATCTACCGATTGATCGAGTATATCCGACATATGTTCACTACGGAAAGTTCAAAGGGAAACCTACTTATCCAGATGCGATTAATCCTTACTTGCAAATCACACAGCTTTCATCTATGATCATTCTTGTTACAGCCATTCCCATTCATGTGGGGGATTGTTGGACTTTAAAGGCATTGGGCTTCAAAGACTTTATGCATTGGGCTTTAAAGTCTAAGAGTGTGAATTGGAAATGGTGGGAAATAAAATGGAGGGAAATGAAAATTTGAATAAAGTGAGCTTTTGACTTGCACTTTGTCCCTCATTGGTGATGGACAACTATATTTGTGTGCTTATATATAGAATCACTTCTTAAAGCTCTTAAAAGGAGTTGAAGAGAATGAACCCTCGCGCCGTCATTGCTCGGCTCGGCTTCGGCTTCGGCTTCGGCTTCGGCTTTGGCTTTGGATTTGGATTTGGATTTGGATTTGTCAAATGATCGATCGATAAGATTATTTTTGGACAAAATTTATTTAATTAATTATTTAATAATTAATTAAATGCCAGATCACTGCTGAAGATTCAGAAGGATAGTCTGGCCGCGGTCCTGGCATAACCGCGGTGGGACCGCGCCAGAACACTGCTGCAGATTCAGAAGGCTAGTTTGGCCGCGGTCCTGGCGTAACCGCGGTAGGACCGCGGCAGGACGCGTGAACTTCTGAACAGACACCTTTTCCAGAACAAACATCACACCTCTTCCAATAATTGCCTATAAATTCTGAGGCATGGCTTCGTTTTTAACACACTAAAAAATATTACAGAACTTCCTTCTTTCTGAAAATACTGCATTCTAATTCGCAGTCTCTCTCTCTCAAATTCGTAAGTGTGATTTTGCTCCATTATTTAAGTTCGTTGGTACCCTGCAGTTTGTATTGCCACTGTTGCAGGAAGGTTTATTCCGTTTCATCCTGGGAGGATTTAATCCATTACCTTGGCAACTTGTGAGGGGGTTAAAATTCCTTAAGGACACACAAGCAAATTGTGGACTCGGAATATTTCTTATTCTTTACTGTTTTCCAGTTTCTTTTATTCTTCTAACAGTTTTCTGATTTTGTGTTTTAACACAGTAGCGGATAACAAATATAACTTAGAGTTATGTGTACAGGTCAACGGGTGAGGGGTTCCAAAGGGAGTTCTGGGATGAACTTTCATGTTTGTTTTGGGACTGAAGAGTTCTTAGATGTCAAGAGGAGATTTTAATACGATGAGTTATTTTGAAGAAGGGATGGAATTTGACTCTCTAGAGCAATGAAGTGTTCAGAGTTTTTTGATAGCCTTTAGCTAGTTGATGACAGGTGCTCGTTTCACATGGACCATGATGAAAGGAGTCAACGTCCAAATTCAGACTTGACAGATTTCACATTTCAACCACATGGAGAGGTAGCGCCAGATATCATCCAAATCCCCTGTCATATTTCCATCAGATCATGTTCTTATTCTCTTGGCTTCGGCAGGATCAGAAAAGCTCAGGAATCGTTTACGTCAACATTTGAAAACATGTGGCTAAAGGCGAACAATGAAGAGCTCGTTGGACAATGGTGGGGGAATCATCATTATAAATTATTTACATCAGCTTCTTACTGCTGTAGTTCCAAGTTCCAACTACATGGTAAATTCATCATCCCCTTACGTGCTTAGATCTGCTTTCTGTTGGCCACTGGAACCTCTATATTCTAAAAATTGAATTTCTATACTAGCCCCAAAACCACTTCTCCTTTCAAATGCCCATTGAGCACCTTTTGAGTTGTATTTTCCCATATATTCCTAAACATTGCTTCTAGATTCTGATTGCATATATTTCTCAATCTAGTCACCAATTTCGTTTCTTGTTTTGGTTGCAAACTATCTCAGTGCAACTGCCCCCTTAATTGGGATGGAGGTATTTTCCCAATGTTCTTGACTTTCTGGCGAAAACAATAGGAAATAGCTGCAATCTCCTGAAAAATACTGCTACTTGGATGCACATCTTTAATGCTGCTCAGAATTCTTACTTCAGAGTCTTGCTGCCTTGCATATTCCAGAACTATGTCTGCCTATAATTAAGGTAGCCCTGGATCTTGCAAACTGTCGGATAGCTGCCAGTTGGATAAGTTCAGCTGGTACGTTGTAAATGGCAGATATTTAAGATGAAAAGAGTAGTGTAGGTCATTTAGGATAAGAATGTGATGGTTATGCTCAGCTGGTACTCTAACTCATCCCTGGCAAATAATATGAGCTAGTAAAGTGTAAAATGGCAGATATTCAAGTCCATCAATACATGGCATTTAAGTATTAGAAAATGAGTAGCTTAGGTCGCAGTTACACTCAGCTAACACTCGATCTCACTCTTCGCTACTGATATTTCTTTTCCCTCACTTTATGTGAACTGACATCCCACTGAACTTTTCAATGCAGTGACCTTGTTATCATTCACATTGGCCTCCACATATTCACAAATATGCCAACGGGAGTCATCTATCCTGCTTTCCACCAAGAATTGGCACTTGAACATTGTCAAACATCTACAACAAGAAAATATAAAATTAAAAAAATAAAAAAAAAAAAACTTAAATATGAAAATGTAGTGCTGGTAAGAAATTATAATCAGATCACATTAAACATATGTCTTTCTTGATAAAGGGAAAATGAGATGGTTTGAGCATTCTGCTTTTGCTGGTATTATAATGATGTCATGTTAACACGGTCTGTTGTCACCTGAGAGAGAAAAAAAGCAGAGGAAGCACAACCAAATTCGCACAGGGACCCCTGTCAAGTCTCCGCCACCACTAATCTCGAGCAAACCTGAGAGTTCCAAAGTGCTGCAGCAAGAATCAAAGAATGGCGGCGATGTAAAATCAAAAACACGATTAAAACTGATAACAATGATGAAGATGATAAAAGAAATAGACACATCTCAGAGTTCATTACAAATTTCTGACAAGCGATCAGTTTCCAACCGAATAAGTGAGTAAAGAAAGATTAAAAATCATTGTTTTTCTTCTTCCACTTCTTATAATGTGATACAGTGGCCATCAGGTCAAGTATAGTAGTAACAGTTTATATATTATTTTACCATTTCTTGTGAGAGACCTTCCCAGCGATCTTGATATTATTTCCCGAGTAATTGTCAAAATTGTCTGATTAAGTCATATGGTCTGATTTTTTATTTGTTTCAGACGTTCGGTCATTTCACGGATGAGCAAGCTAAGGCTGCTGCACATAAATATTACGCGTACATGTAAAGCTTACTGTTCATAGTAGTCCTTACATGTCTTTAATACTCAATGGCCTGGATAGCTGCTGCTGCATTCAGATAAAAGGAACATGGATTTATGATGCAAATGAGAAAATATACCATAAGATTCATCAACATGAAGTTAAGTTTGATCTTGACATTGTCTATTCATGCGATGGCATGACCCATGTTATTTGTTCCTGACATATAACATTTTGTATCCAATGAAGATGGTGAAGGGGTAAGAAGCTCTGACCCTTACGTGTTTTATTGCAAGCATTGAAATTTTATTGGTGCATTTATTTCAGGAGACAAGAAAAATTAACTCCATTGCACGGTAAGCATTTAATGTGTACGAGACTAAAACCAATCCCAATCCCAATTCCATTCTTGATTTGGTAAACTTAGAAATAAACTATCACTTCTTGACATTTTGTAGTTTTCACTACCTGCATCCTGTTGTTTTGCAAGTTAAATAAAGCCAAAAACATGAAGTTAGCTGTTGATTGTAGTGTTGGGCTAAACCGGCCCAAAAATATTTTTTACATGATGTGATATTATCCGCTTTGGGTCAAATCCGCACGGTTTTTTCCAAAAGACCTCACACCATTATGAGATCCCTACACCCCAGCTAGTTACTCTAAGTTGGGGGGGGAGGGGGGGGGGGAGGTAGGCCCCGGGGGAGAAGTTATAGACACCTTTCGATACTTTGTATCTGGAGTACCTCATTTAATTTCTTCTACAGTATTGGGCTTTGCTTACTATACCTGCTACTGTAGCATTATAAACAGTATTGTTACTCTTGCTGCCGTCGGGCTAAATCTGACCCCTTCCCTTGTTCCGGCCTACGTATATAAGGATATTTTAAGAAGTGAACATCCTTCTTAGTAGCAGGGTCCGGGGAAACTTTTAAGCTATCAATGTGGGATTTTGTTCGCACACCCAACAAGTAGGTAGAAGAGATTTCTGCTACATGAGAAGGTAGAAAGGTTGAGAGTGTCAATTGTTGACAAAAGCGATAGCTAGTGATTTATTCATGGTTAATGTGACAACATATTCTCATTGTCTCAAAGTCCAAGGTAATTTCTTAAGTCAATTGTAATGTCCTTGATTGTTGGCGACCACTACTTAGACTGAACAAAGTTAAAAGCATTTATTGGTTTATTATCTGGTAAAACATCAATATCTATATGGTGCGGTTGATGGAGATGTTGCAGACATATAAGAGGATACAAGTCAAAGTTAGGGATTAATTTACGTGAGTTGTCCTTGTCTTCTTCACTCTTCTTGGGAAAATTTTATTTTGTGTCTCATACAACTGACACTAATTGTATAAGGCATCTTTTTTGTCTCACAGTTTTGTAGACCCAGATTTTTGTGGGCCCAAAAGTGTAAGATTGGGGTCCACAAATTTGTGAGACAAAAAGGAGCCTCACACAACTAATGTAAGTTGTGCGAGACATACAATAAAACTTCTCCTCTGCTTGTAAGCCTTTTTATGGCTCTTTTGTTCTCTAATGGCCTTCTTATCATAAGTATTTTCAGTCCTTCATTGGATAATTAATGAATGCAGGTACTATGAAGCCTTTGACCTTCTTCTGCGTTAGATATCTTTCTCTTACTCTTATTTTTTTCTTTTTTTGTAACAGTTGTGTCAGGATGATCTCACGCGTACTTCAACTATTCGTTAGGTATTTGCTACATTTCATCAGCATATGTACCGGATAACTCTATCCATCAAGGCTCAAGCGAGTGGGAAGAATTCACCTAGCGTTTTTTTCCTCTGTTGAATTTGAACCTTGGTCTTTCATGGTTTATACCCAATTTATTGTCCATTCTTTGGGTTATTCATTCTGTACTTTTGACAGGCATGAATATTAAAATAAGTTTAGAAAATCAGAGTTTGATGTTGACTATAGAATATGTTAAGTATTATACTTTGATTAATGTATTATAAAATAATTAAAAAGAGGATGATAGTAAAAGTAAGTTGTATAGAACTCCTAAAAAATTTGAATTTTTATAAAGATTCTTATAGTGACAGCACTTTAGGATTACACAGAAAGAAAAATGACTGATGGAGTATCTTTTATTAGATCTTATATTGCTTTTAGGACTTTTCCGGTCCAATTATTGATTTCAAAAGTGTCTTATCATTAGTTTTCTCACCAAAATTTAAAGGAAAAAGGGAATTCTGGACCAAAATTTAATTTATGCCACATCAAGGTCGGTTATGAGCTACATCTCTTCTACAGTTGAGGTCGAGGATAGTAGTGGAGTCAGGGTTTTCACTAAGGAGTATCAAAATAAAAAAATTTAAATATACCGTAAAATTAAGGGGAATTATTGTATAATAAATATATATATAAAATAAAAAAATTTATCTAGCAGTACAGTGTAATTTAACGGCAAAGGCCGAAGGGGTGTCGATTTACACCCCTTAGTTACTGGTCGAGGGTTTAAACGTCATTAGCACCGTAGTATCTCTTTCTTCCTTTCTCTTCTCCCCTATGTAGTAAATAAATTTTTTTTAAAAATCACGACCAACTAAGCTTATGAATGAATGGCTCTTACATGATTATTTTTTTTTAGTTAATTTCTTTTATTAACTTGTCGCTAGATAAATCATGCAACAAGAATCATACATGTGTTATATATATAGTTAATAAAGGAAATATGGGAAAGGAGAATCTGACACGAGTGACTAGGTGTTAGTTGCAGTTGGAGCCATTCAAATATAGTTAGGAATCTAAATTGAAATCATATTTTCTTTTCGAAATATCATGGTTCAGCTTTAATTTATAAGCACCAGTTTATTTCGTTTACATTGCTACTTAGAACCCGTTTGGCTTAGCTGATTTAGAGTAGCTGATAAGCATTAGATGCTGAAAAGCACTTTTAAGTGCTGAAGTTGATTTAAAAAATAAGCAGTTACGTGTTTGGATAAAAGTGCTGAAATTAATAATAAGCAGCTGACGAACTGGGTATACGAAGAATTTTGTTCTAAAAAGAAGTATTTTAGGGATAGAATAGTAAATATTTTGGTCAAACCTAAAGTGCTTATAAGCTGAAATTTGATAAGTTGGGGGAGACCAACTTATGGCTTTTGGCTTATTTTTGGCTTATAAGCACTTAACTTATAGGCACTTTTAATTTTACCAAACGCGTAGATAAGCCAAAAAGTGCTTATAAGCCAGTTTGACCAGCTTATAAGCTTAGCCAAACACCCTCTTAATACTCTTCCGGCTCATATTATCTTTCATTAAGATTTTTACACATCCTTAATCAGAAGAGTATTTAACTTGAGCTAATCCCAACCCTCGTTCGAACTATTCTTTATTTCTCTTAAACGTCCCACTAATCTAACACTTAATTGGAATAGTAAAGGTAGAGTTGAAAGATCAAGTAATATACTATTTCTTGTATTTGAAAATGTCACATTATTTTGAATATAAATTTAGTTTGTCAAAATTACTAATATCCGGGATCTAAGAATAGTTCTTCACTTATTTGCTAAATTTTGGCCAACCTGCTCGTCTAAGTTCATAGAAATTTAGCACATTGAAGTTTTTTTCTTTTTCTTTTTGGTTAAATTTGAAGTTGACATTATAACACCTTCTGATGTATTCACAACCTGGAAGATAGGGATGCACATTCATTAGCTTTACCCAGTTTTGAGTTGATTGGTTCGATTTATTAAATTTTCACTAAACAAAAATCAGTATTTCTTGTTTTGGTTTTTTCTTTGTTTTTCTCTCTTTGATTTTTTCTTCTTTGTTTTTTCCTCTTTATTAGAGCTTCAATGGGTCGATTCAATTAAATTAGCAAAATCTAATTGTCATATTCTTGAACAAAAAAAAAATATGTTATAAGATATAATTGGTAACTTTTAAAAAGATCATCATATATCATATCATATATCAGATATCATATCATATCATCATTCATTCATATCATATATCATACTATATTATAAATGTGAAGATTTTTAGGTGAAGTTATTTTACTAAAATATCCTTCAAAAATTAAAGGACCAAAATATCCTCTATATTTACCCTCTAAATGTATGTATAGAGTAGTAAATATTGTACAATGTATGAGCTAACTGGTAATTAACTAAGAGACTCAATAGTTAGAACCGTTTGATATTGGTAAATGAAAGTGCGAAACGGTGCTCCCTTAGTAATGTTTATTCAATGTCTTGGACTTGCTTTCATCTTCCAATATCCAATACATACCGCAATATTTTAACTCTTGAAGTGTCTACGTACATTTAATCAATCAGGTTAAAAATTATTATCTTAATTAATTATTAACCAACCTTCTCATCCTTTCTCTCAAACGTACATGAAAAATTTGAGGAGTTGTAATTTGAAAAGTTATTTATTAGAAACAAGTAGCGCTTCAACTAAATTGTGCTTTTTGATGTGGTAGTGAAGTAGCACGAGAATGTCCTCTTATAATACATTTACTTATTGAAAAGAGATCCAGGTACAAGCATTATTTTTTGTTATTTTATTCTTACATTTTTTTTACAAATCTGAAGTCATATACCTACCACTTTCCAAATAATATTTTATTCTCCATGGAATTGCTGGACGCTTGGACCTGTATACATTGAAATGCTATATGATATGTTTGCTTCGTATCGGTATCATGTAAAAGATCTTTATTTGCGTAGCTATGACTTTTTTCTAATGTGAAGAGCAAATTAGTCCTATTTAATTGTTCTGATAATCCATTTGTATTTGTTTGTAGTGTCAAACATTTTACGACAAGGAAATAAATGGTCATGAAATACTTCACTTTGCACTGGTAGTGCTTGAACAAGTCTACAACAATGATATTTAATTTATTGAGCTTTTTGATGTGCTTTCGGGTAAAACACCGTCTACTCCTAACATTCTTCTAATTAGACCTTGATGTTCCTCCCTGTAAAAATGTTCATCCCGAAGAACTCATATAGTACACTAATCATACATATTGTTCTGAAATTAAAAGCATTATAGTTGAAAAAATGTTATACTCCATGCATGTGGTAAGAAATTAAATGTCAATTTTCACCATTGTATGTTTGAACTCAGCCTTTTGATTATCTTTATCTAATTATATTTTCTTACTCTTCGGAACCTAATGATTGGTCTTAAATCTTCCTCTTGGCAGCGATAGAGTTGGTATTATTTTTTCAGTCTATGGAATACTTTTTTGGGAATTGTCAGGTAAAAACCTATTTGGCCCTTTATGAGCTTTCGGTGTTTACTTATTTTTTAATTAAAAAACGGATAACTTGCATTATATGTTTATAGAGCCAGATCTTTTTCATCTGCGAATTATATATCTTTCATAAACTCCATATCTCATCATATATTTTAATTTAAAAATAAAATAAAATTGTATTAAGAAAAATAATTATCGTTCTCTTAATTTTTGTTCTTTTATAGTTTATGTATGGATGTTTATCAAACCTAACTAAAAGAAGTAATTTTTGATTTTCTTAACAACATGTGAAATTGGTCGGAGTACTCCATTGAAATATGGATTAAATACATATATTGCTTAGAATAATTATCGGGACATTATTGGTTCTTAAAATTCGAACCTCTTTTTATGGTAAAATATCATGGTATAGCCAGTTTTCACACTGGTCAATGAAAAATAGCCAGCGTTTATCAAGTCAATGAAAAATAGCCACTATTTTGCTGTAACAGGGACCGGTCCAGTATAATATACGGGAGTTCTGGTGCATTTGTGTACGAACTCCAGCATATTATGCTGGACCGGTATATTTTGCTAACTCCTGTAAAAATTGCGGGAGACTGGAGCACCAGTGCTCCAAACTCCAGTATATTATACTGGACAATTATACTTGTTGGAACTTCCGTAAAATTTGCGGGAGTTCCAGCATAGTTATCCTGGAACTCCCGTAAAATTTACGGGAGTTCAAGCATACTTATGCTGGAACTTCCGTAAAATTTGCGGGAGTTCCAGCATAGTTATCCTGGAACTCCCGTAAAATTTACGGGAGTTCAAGCATACTTATTGTGGAACTCCCGTAAAATTTGCGGGCGTATTTTTCCGGATTTTGAACAGTGTTTTCGCTCAGATTTAAAGTGGCTAAATTTCGATGACTTTTGATACTTGGCTATTTTTCAACAACCAGTGGTAAATCTGGCTATTTTTGAATTTCTCCCTCTTTTTATTACTACATATTAATGTATGAAAACTTTGAGCAGGTCTTTTCAATGAAGGTTTTGAAGATATTCCATCATTTTGGGTTCAACGCCTATGCCACTAAAATGAGATAACATTTCATCCTTTGAGCTTGTACTTTTTTTTAAAATTTTTATTTAAACCTAACATATGTTTTAATAATATTCATGTTATGTTTAAAATATTTATGGTAATTGATATGGCATATACGTGCAACGCACGTGAGCAGAAACTAGATTCATTCATATACTATATTATAAGTGGGAAGACCAAAAGTGAAAGTTGAATTATTATATTACCCAGTTAAAACTAAGTGACAGTTTTACCCCTCTCTTAAACAATATTTTCATAATAATTTTATATCCAAAAGTAAATTCACGTTACAATAAATGATAAATTTGTTTTACCCTACCAAAGTACTCATGTAATGTTAATACACGAAAAGCAACCGGCAATAAATTAAGAATTTGAGGAGTTAATCATATAATATGAACCAAATTCTCTTAAATGCAAATTGTATCTCAATGGTCTTTCTTGGTACAAAAACGTACTCTACATATATGTCTCTTCAACTGCTATTTATAATCTTTTAAGTTTAACTGATATGAATTTCAATATCATCTTGGTTAACTAAATCGGAGAGCAAATGAAAGGACAGTAATCCCATTACTTATGTTGATATAATAATTAATACATTCATGAATTAACATCTTTTACATTCCCTATGTTGCATGCTCAATTTATCTCTCTCATTTCACTTATTGTCTATTTTTATAAGACTATTTATTTAAAGATTTCATTAGAAAAGCCACGTTGTAAGATTATGCGTTCAGAATAGACTAAAAGATTAATATTCGACCACGTCTGATAGAATTTTTAATTCCACTACTTTCAAGAACAAGCAGTATCAAAGTTATATGATGCCATGCTTTTGGTGCAAACCTAATCTGCTGGGAAAATGAAAGTGAGTTTTCTATTTTCTGACCAAATATTCTATTCACATAATTCAAAATTAGTTGCTTTTATTGATGTAAATTGAATTATTCTTGCCCCTTCTGATATATTATTATTATTAACCTTTTTTATAGTATAATTTTATTTATTTTCAACAAATACAATACAAATATAGGTATTATGTAAGGAGTGGGCGATAAATTCGCTTAGCTCTTTTCATTTCCGGCGAGAATGAACTTTTTAATATTCGTCGAGTTTCGTAAATTCTTTTATGGACTACTTTATGAGGATATATTGAGTCCAATTGTTGCTTATGGGTGATTTTTGTTTAGATAGCAAAGAATGATTGTTCTTCTCGTGCATGTTCTTTTCAATTTTCTTCATTTTTGTTTCTTGCTTCTTACTTATCGTGGTTAATTTAAGAGTTTGCTCTAGCACATGAATTTAGTTGGTAGAGTTTTGTTTTCATCAATTGTGGTTATGAGATTTTCGTTTCCGGAGAAAAATTGGTTAGCGTGATGCTTTTGTAGACAATTGAACAGACCTCTCGGGGCTAGCTTTACTGCGATGTGCATCGATACAAATGAGGTGTGCGTCTTTCTAACTTGATTTTTTATTCTTTGGCTCGGCTATTGAAATTCTTTTTTATTTGATTGTGTAGTTGGTATTGTAAAAAGATCTTGTCATATACATTTGACTATCTTATGGTTAATTCGGTATCAACGGTACTTATTAAATTTAAATCTCTTGTCATTATAACCCTCTCGTGTATGGTCTTTCTAGTTGAAGTTTGTGGAACATACACGTGGCGAGTTTTAATAAGTTGCACAAGGTAGAACTTCTTGCAAATTGTACTTGTAGAAGTGTATTTTTGGTTCGTCGATGACTAATTTATATAATTTATGTTTTGCTTTAGCTTTCTTGGTTCCGAGATAGAAACATAATCTTATGGCCAATTTTTTCCTCAACTACACTTGTAAAAGAAACTAAGATGATCATTAAAAGGGCTGGAGAATAACAAATGAGCAATTTGATATTGTAGCTATGCAATAACGAAAAAAGCCAACCAAAATAATATAATTGAATATACACGAAGAATATTGTATATGAGAAAATATTAGGTAAGTCAAGACCAAGTAACATATTTTTACCTCATAAACTAAAATAATGTGATTATAAATAATAACTAAGTCAATATAATGGTTCATCTTTTTTCATATAGAGAAGGTTTTCAATTAAAATTTGAATTACTTTGAATTTGAGATATGGTCACTTAAGTAGCATGTATTCTCATTCAAATGAGCTAAAACTATTAATATGTATAATTTGTAATAGTATATCAAAAATACTCTTGGAACAATACGTATGTAATTTAAATTTATATATTTTATCTAACTTTAATTTTATAAAAATAATTTGGAATACACGTGCAAAGCACGTGTCCAGAAACTAGTTTGGTTAAAGGTTCGTGTAAAAAAAATAAGAAAGATTTCATAGAGGTTACAGTTTTTTAGTTTTTGACTTAAACTCGAAACATAACTGATATATCAGAATTTTTAGAAGAGAAAGTCCAAATTTTAACCCAATTGTATTTTAAAGGGGAAAAAAAAGAAGGTGCAGGCTAACCAAGAGCCCATGGTATCCCAAAATAATAATCTCAATAATAATAATTTGTTAATGAATAATAAAAACGCGTTGCATGTTTCTAGTGGGATTTTAGACACGGCTAGCAAAAAATCTCCTACTGATTCTATCAAATCTTCCTCTATAAAAAATACTTCTAGCAAAAATACTCTACCTAAGATATACCAAGACATGATTTTGCCAGACACCCCTACCACTATCCCCCTATACCCCTCCATTACCGTGTCTAACCCCCCCCCCCCCCAATAACATTCTACACTTGTCTCAAAAATCTATTCTTGATGGCCAAATGGTAGATGGCATGCAACACGTGCCAATAGATTTGCATGCAAAATCTTGTATTATATCGCCTACGCTAGCCCAACCAATTTGCATGCACTTAGACACAATCATTTCCTCCTACCAAACCTCTCCTATTTTAGTTAGCAAAAAATACTTTGATAATGGCCAGACTTACCCTACACAATCGGAAAAGATATCGTCTCATCCAAATTCTCCGTCAACAGCGTCCATCCAACATGAACAACCTCCCACCATTTCCCTCACAAATCCAGAATCCTCCACTAATTTTTGTCCAACGTCCACTACCACAAGACCATCACCCAATGTCTTGGATAGAAATAGGTCTAATGGGGAGGATCTAGTATTCAATGCCACAATCAATGGCCAAGAGAGTATGATCTTGATTCAAAATCCTAGATACCTAGCACAACTAGTGGCCGAGGGACTCCATCTTGCAATGAGCAACTATTGGAACCATGTGTGGGTGAACAACATTTTGCAAGCACTAGCTCCACAACTAAATCAAAACCTAGTGGAGGAAATGAGAGCTCATTGGAACCTCCCACCCCACTTCAATCGTGTTCCCATCCTCCCTCAGAACCTAGGGTTGGACCTTCCCTTCTTTCCCCCGGAAGCACTGACTGCCATCAACCCTATTTCGATGCCTTGGGAGGCATCATAACAAGCACCACCCCCTCAACCACAACCTTAACTTCAACCACAGAATGTAAACATGCAAGTGCCAATGGAGGAATCGATTCTCAACCCACCATTAGCTCCAAACTTAGGCAATCCAATAGAAGAAGAAGTAAACGAATAAATAGACTTAGTGGGGGAATCAATGGAGGAATTGTCAAACCTAGACGAGGTAAAAGTATTTCTATTTAAGGAAGCACTAGAGAATAGGCAAATATATACTTGCCCCCCAAACTTTCTCAAATGTTCAATGGACACTCGTCCTCCTCACGACCCAATAGTGGGCAACAAGGCAATGATTCTAGTTCCCTCCCTGAGGAGAAGCTCACTAACCCCTAGGGACTTATTTTTTAATGGTCACTCTCATACACAAGAGTTTAACATGACAAGTCCGGTTAATATAATAATCTGGAATATAGGGGGGGGGGGGGGATAATGAAGACTTTAGAAGGAATTTTAAGGATCTAATGATGCAACATCACCCAAGTGCGGTGACACTGCTCGAGACAAGAATGCAATCTCATGGATCTCTTCTTGATGAGTTTGGTTTCTCCGATATGATTGAAGTTCCTACGGATGGACAAGCAGGTGGAATGGTTGTTCTATGCGACAATGCCAAGGTGATTGTGCACAATTTGTCCGTAAAAATCAAGAGATCCATGCAACAATTGAGGTACGTCCTATTAAATTTAAATGGCTATACTCTTCAATATATGCGAGTACAAATATTAGTTCTAGAGATGATATGTGGAATAATATTAGAAGTATCTCTGACAATTACAAAGGTGTCTGGATTATGGGAGGGGACTTTAACGACGTCTTTAAAGCTAATGAAAAATTAGGAAGAAGATCACTAAATCATAGACGTGCATGTAAGTTATGATCTAATCTCAACTACTGTAACCTACTTGACCTTGGCTATAAGGATAGTAGATTCACATGGTCAAATAATAGATTTCATAATAATAATCTAATTATGGAACGACTTGACAGTATTTAAAAATGAGCAATGGATCCAAATTTTTCCAAATGCAACCATAACTCATCTGCTAAAAACTCACTCAGATCATAATATGTTGCTTATAAATCTTATCCCTAAGCAGTACAATAACCTTCAAAAGCCCTTTCGTCTTGAATCATTTTGGTGCAAGCATAGGAATCTAGTTGCTATTGCATGGTCTAGTAACCAATCATCTTCTTTTAAATCCCTAGTCAGTATTTGGAAGAACAATACCTTTGGTGATATCAAACGAAAGAAAAACAGAATTTTAGCTAGGCTTAAGGGTTTTCAAAATTCCACCTCTTATTATTCTAGTCCCTTTCTTCAAAATTTAGAAGCCACACTAAGAGTTGATTTTAATAACATCCTAAAAATTGAGGAGGATTCGATCTAGAATTCAATGGATCAATGAAAGAGATGCAAATACGAAATTCTACCACATTATGGCCACTAATAGGAGAAGAAAAAATAAAACTGTTTTCTTTAAGGATGAGAATAACAATTAGATAGATGATCCGCGGGCCATCCTTAATTACACTAGAGATTATTTTAGTCACATGTTCACAACCTCTCATACCACTAGTGACTAGAAATCTATAAAGCATGATCCAAAAAGTTTCAATAAAACAGACTTATCCCCTCTAGATAATCCTCTCACAAATGGTGAAATTATCCAAGCTTGCTTCTCCTTTAAACCTTACAAAGCTCCAAGACCGGATGGGCTTCACCCCTTTTTCTTCCAAAACTATTGGAACATAATTGGAAACTCTATGATCAACCTTTGCAAAGATGCCTTCACTAGTGGAAAATTTCAGAAGGTATTAATGACACCCTTCTATGCCTCATTCCAAAGATCCCCAATGCAAACAATTTAAAAAACTTTAGGCCAAATTGAACTTTGTAACACTGTTTACAAAATCATTACTAAGATTATTTTCAATCGATTAAAGCCTTTCCTAGACAACCTCATTAGCCCTTTTCAATCTAGTTTCATTAAAAACAGGAAAGCATGTGACAATGCTATTATCATTCAAGAACTCTTGCTCAAAATGAACAAATATCGGGGGGGGGGGGGGGGGGTAAATCATAATATGATCGTAAAAATTGACCTAGCAAAGGCTTTTGATTGCCTTGAATGGTCATTCATCTATAGAACCCTTTGCTTCTTTAATTTTTCCCCTAATATTACAAAGCTTATTATGAAGTGTATTACCTCTTCTAGGATTGCAATCCTTGTGAACGACTCTAGAACTGACTATTTTGTTCCATCTAGAGGTATCAGGCAAAGGAATCATATGTCCCCATACCTGTTTATTCTATATATGGAGATGTTATCTACTCTCATCAGCCATAATATTGACACAAGACACTGGGACCCCATAAGTATAGGAAAAAATAATTACCAGTTATCGCATTTATTTTTTGCTGATGACCTTACCTTAATGGCCATAATCAATAATAAAACCATTCATAATATTAAGCATTGTTTTGACCTCTTCTGCTCCTTGTCTGGACAATCCATCAATAGCCAAATCCAAAATTGTTGTGTCCAAACATAGCCTTAGAAACGTTTGCAACAACATTTCTAATGTACTTAAAATGAATATCTGTCACTCCTTTGGTAAATACCTAGGCTTCCCAATTACCAATTCCAAACTTAGAGCGCCTGATTTTCAATTTGTTATTGATAACATGCAAATCAGACTAGTTGCTTGGAAATCGAATTGCCCTACAATGGCTGGGAGATGCACTTTAGCGACTTCATGCCTAAATTCTCTCCCCAACTACATTATGCAATATTCCCTACTGCCCTCCAAAACCCTAAAAGTTATAGATAAAATTTATCGTAATTTCTTATGGGGCACAAATTCTACCTCTAAAAAGCTCAACCTAATAAAATGGGACACTATTACCATGCAAAAAAAAGAGGGTGGTTTAGGAATCCGTTCTGCTAGAAAAAACAATTTAGTTAACCTAGCCAATCTTGCTTGGAGACTTCTAGCAAATGCCCACTCACCTTGGGTTAAGACTATTCACGAACTCCATGGTAATAGAACTAATAGTAATAATGGCTCATTTATCTGGAATAGTATCATCCGGGTGGGAGATTTTTAGTAAAGGGATTACTTAGATCCCCCACAAGCTCTCTTCTCTAAATGCCTGGGACAATTGTTGGATCCACCAAAGTCCTCCGTTACGCCAATGTATCCAGGGTCCTTTAGGCCAGAATGAGAATTTACTCTTATTAAGGACTTATGGATTAACCATCAGTGGGACTTGTCAAAAATTTCTCTACAAACCCATGATCCTTTATTAAACAAGATTAAAGCCACCATTCCTAACAACTACAATTGTGACATTTCGATATAGTCACTAACCACAAATGGACTTTTTTCTAGTAAATCTTGCTATGCCCTCCTAGACAACCACCCCAACACAACTTTTAAGATTTCAATTGGGCTTGGGACATAAAATGTACAAATAAAATAAAATTCCTCTTATAGAAATGCCTCAACAACAAACTACCAACTAGAACCTACTTAAACTACATATGAATCAACATTGATCCTAACTGCTCCTTTTGCAAACATGATAAGGAAAGTATTACCCACATCTTTATGCACTTCTCACTAGTCAAGGACTTCTGGCGTCAGTTAGGCATCAACATGAGTGGTTACAACTCGACAAATCATTGGTTGATAAATATTTGTGACTCTCATGTTTCTCTAAGAAAGGGCCACATAAATTGGCATGATATGTTTCCCTTTGCAATATGATACATTTGGACAAACAGGAATAACAACCTTTATAACAACACTACAAACAAAACCTACATATATTATCCTTACAAGTTAGCAATTGAACACAAAGTCCTTAATGAAAAAGAATCTATGCTTCAAGAAGGCATCCCTATTTCTATTAAATGGATAAAACCTATTGCTAACCATATTAAGCTTAATATAGATGGCTCCTTCAATAATGTAACATCCTATGTGGCTATGGTGGTTTATTTAGAGATAGCAATGGCATATGGGTGCTGGGGTTCCAGGGTTCTTCATATGGCCTATCTCCCCTGCATGCAGAACTTATGGCATTAAGGAAAGGTCTACAACTAGCAAAGGAACAGGGTTTTACCAACATTGATGTGGAGACAGACTCCATAGGTGTCCTTCTATGTCTACAATATGGTTACACTCTGCTTAACAATATTATTCATAATTGTAAGTTATTGATGCACCAGGTGAAAGTTCAAACAGTGAAGCATAACTTCAGATAGTTCAACAAACCAGCACACAAGCTGGCTAAGGATGCTCTTCGTGGGAACAATGGCAGGGATCTCGGAACCTTGAACTATCCTCCACATTTTGTAACCGCCGTCTTAGCAACTGATTATGAAGCTACTATCTATCTAGTTAAGAATATTAGGAAGGATGCATGCACTAAGCTTGCTTCTTTTGGAAATAAAAATATCCTCTGTGACTTTTCAATGCTTTGTAATAGCCAAGTAGGTAATGCCCTATTGGGCGACTTTGTCAATATAGCTACTATCTTATGATTATTAGTATAATATAATAGAACCCTGCTTATATATAATAAAAAAAAATGCAAAAGTTCGTATCTATAGATAGGACTACTAATTAAAGTCTGCATCTTTAAAAAATATATAGGCTCTTTCAAATTTCAATCATACATCATTAACATATATTGAAAACCATTATGAATTTGAAGACTTTAAAAGCTTAAGAGTATCTTAACGAGATAGTGATAAAATATGTCAAACCTTTACCAAGAGAGTGTTAAAACATTATAGTGGAATAAATATCTTGAGTAAGATCAAAATATTGCCAAACTAATAGTACTACCAACCATGCCCTACACAAAATATAGAAGTAATACCCAAACCCTAACGTTGTCCAATTAAGGGTCAGATGACCATGTACAATTGTCAATCAAAATTATTATTATAAAGGTTCCCGTAATATAAAAAAGATTATTCAATTCAAAGATAAAAAGATGTGGCCATAAGTGTGTGTTTGTGAAACTTTGAAAGATCCAAGATACATATGAATAATTTTCTACGCGTTTGAAAGTCCAAATTCTTGTAACAATCAACAGCTCATTTTGTTGTTTGTACGATTTCAACTTATTCTCAGACTACACTGAGACTGCTCCAACACTTATATGAAACATGAGAATATTTTGGAGGCCATATCCTCATTTATTACTCTGATGGTCAAATGCATCCTCTCTTCTTACTTACCTCTGCCAAGAAAGGATTTATTTGTGATGGGGGGCCTAGGATGGAGGGGTCTAGGAGGTTGGTGCCAAAACCAATGATATTGACAAGGTATATGTTTAGTGGCGGAGACACTTTTTAGTAAGACGCGTCGTCTGACACTGCTTGACAATTTTTTCTAATATCAATGTGTCCTAATAAATATTGTTCAAGTTAAAAACAATATTTATATATACGATAGATTGACAGCGCTTGAAAATAACATAAAATAAATATCAATTTGAGAGAGAAAACAAAGCCTTAAAACCACTGAAGTTCCACTATACATATGCATAACTATCTCTTCTCTGGTTCTATCCTAATTCAAATGAGCTTAGATTGATTAACATGAAGATTAAAAGGAAAAGAAATGGATTTTAATTTGTACTTCATATTCTTTAGTATCATAATTAATATATCGAGTGTCTAAACAAAATTAAAGCATTTTCTTACTTTAATGTTCATAACGTTTGTTAGTTTTTTTTTCAATCAGTAAGCATACACGTAAAATTGGGTTGATGGGTAGTATTTATCTGATTTACAACTTTTTGCAAGCCATATATATACCTCTTCCAAAAATAGAACTAGTAGTTGTTTTGATGTGTAGATAAATGATCATCATGTATACCATTTTAGGATCTTGCATCGGTAATCATGTCGTACACTTAATTACTATGTGTTCTTCTATTATTAATTTGGGGAATTTTGGTACTAATGTAGTTAATTGTTTGTATTGCAATGCTAGTGCATACTACTGTTCCTCGTTAATTTATTGATCACGACGAATAGTATTCTGATAATACACAGTTGTATTGTTAAGATTTAAATTATTCCTAGGTGGGATGAAGTAAACATTAAAGAGACAAGGTACATAAAGGACCTATGAGGTCAATGTGGAGTTATCAACTCCATAAAATTTTATCCATCTTTGGTTCAGACAAGGTACACAAACGAGAAAAGAGAAACCATCAGTTAACAACTTTTCTCTATATTCATAAATCGAGTACTGCATGTATTGATTTATATGACTTATATTATATATGTAGAGGATGGTGATTTATGAATAAAGATCCGTAATGATACTGATCTTTTAATATGCATTCGTAGAAAGGGGCCCTTGATTTAGGCTGTAAGAAAGCAACGGTTAGTATTATTTGTAGGGTACCACTCTTTCATTTATAATTAAACTCACTACCATATTCATAAATATCTCTTGTGTAAGCATGTTTCAATGGACATTTGTTTGGACGTGGATGTGCTGAGCCATGACACGTACCTAGGTTGGAGGCATCAGTCCGAAAACTGGCTAGACCGTGTTATTTTTACAAATTTTAACACATCTCGACCCAGCCCTTCTCAGCTCAAGTAACTTTTTGTGACGATCCAAAGGGGTCATCACCTATATTCCTACTCACTCTGTATCTCTGAGGCCGTGAAAACCTCACTTGGGGGTTGCCTCGAATTTGTGTGCGCAGTCCGGGCGCGTGGCCGGAACGTTTAAATATGAATTTGTGAGAAAAATAATAAAACTTTGATGTTTTAATTGATTAAGTTTGACTTCGGTCAATGTTTTGGACAAACGGACCCGGACTCATGATTCGACAGTCCCGGAGGGTTCGTAGGAAAATATGAGACTTGGGGGTGTGCTCGGAATCAAATTCCGAGGTCCCGAGTCCGAGGAATAAATTTTTACGTGAAATTATTTTCTGAAAATAATTAAAGAATTGGAAAGTGTTATTTGTTAGAGGACTGTGCTGTTGGGCTCGTATTTTGGTTTCGACGCCCGGCACAAGTCTTAAATATGAGTTAAGCAATTGCTGTGAAGTTTGGTTAGATTTGGACGTCATTTGACGTGTTTTGAGCTAGCAACAGTAAAAATGTGATGTTTCATGGAAATTGGAAGGAAATCATGGGTCTTGAGGCCTAATTCGATGTTGTTTTGGCGATTTGATCGCACGGATGAGTCCGTAGGATGTTTTTGGAGTTGTGTGTATGTTTGGTTTGGAGCCCCGATGGCTCGGGTGAGTTTTGAGTGGGTCCTGGGAGGGTTTTAGACTTAAAAGCATCAGAAATTGCAGGTCCAGGTGTTGCAGGCCCCAGCGCGGCTGCGATCATTTTTGCGCGGTCCGCGCTGGAAACCGCGCGGCCGCGGTGCATTTCTGCGCGGTCCGCGTGGTTAGGTTCAGAGGGCCAGTGAACTCTAGGTCAACCAGCGCGGCCGCGCACCAAATCAATGCGGTCCGCGCTGGATAGGTTCAGAGAGTCGTTTTCCCTCCCTTCCTTGGCGNGCCTGTTAGACATTAGGGATTGACTTTAAATTTCTCCGAAAAGATATAACGACCAACTTCTAACTGGTTGTGAAACGTTTTAACGACGACATTTAAACTAGTCGCGAATATAGTTTAAGGACCAGGAATTTAGTCGCTAAAACATACAAATAGGCACCGGAAATATGGTCCTTAAAAACCTATTAGGGCTAGTTTTAATCTGGTCGCGAAACAGATTTAGCGACCAGTACTGTATCTCGTCCTTAATGACCTTTAGCGGCGGAAGCTATAAGGACCAGGTTATCTGGTCGTTATTAACCATTTGGGACCAATTTCTTACTTTTAGGGACCATTTTTCCCTTCGCTATTGAGCATTTTTCTTGTAGTGTTTCCAAACAATTTTTCTCCTTCAAAACGATTGGTAAGTGATTTCTAACTTATTTTCCTTGCTTCTTAACATCTTTAAACATAATTTCAACTTCAAAACAAAGATTTTAATGGGGGAATTTGGGAATTTAGGGTAGAACTAGGGTTTCAAAATTTGGGGGTTTTGGACCTCAATTTGAGGTCCGATTCCAAAATAACTTATATATCTGAGTTCATGGGGGGATGGGCAGTCGGGTTTTGGTTCGAACCTCGAGTTTTGACCACGTGGGCCCGGAGGCGTTTTGGGACATTTTGAGTAAAACTTTGGGAAATTTACTTTTCATGCATTCAAATTTATTAGATTAGCATTTGTTGATACACTCAAGCATTTGTGACTAGATTCGAGCGGTTTGGTGGTGAATTCGAAGGGTAAAGCGATACTAGAGGCTTGAGTTGAGTTGGAGCATTCGAGGTAAGTGTTTGATCTAACTTTGGTTTGAGGGAATAGAATTAGAGTATTATTTGCTAATTGCTAAATGTTGAGTACGGTGTATAGACATGGTGACGAGTATCTATACACCGGTGTCTAGCATGACCGTGAGTCCTTGCTTGTGCTTATTCGGGATTCCGTAGTGACTCCTTCTTGTTTAATTGATGGACTCGACATAATGTGAACAATATGAAGAGGAAAAATATGAATTGTAAACTCCTTGGAGTGTTGGCTCGAAATATGACACGATTAAGACGTAAGAAATGAACGGAAGAGGAAGAGTTGTAATTACTCCCTTGCCGGGACGTGTAAGTTAATGTTGTTGCTCCCTTGTCGGAAGTTAATGGTTTATTTGTATTCTCCCTGGCCGGGATGGTCGAATTGATGCTTGTTCCCTTGCCGGGAAATCCTTATATATTATGAAATGGGATCGTGTGGCACGCCGACCACTTATATATTATGAAATGGGATCGTGTGGCACGCCGGCCACTTATATATTATGAACTGGGATCGTGTGGCACGCCGACCACCTAGATATATATATTATGAAATGGGATCGTGTGGCACGCCAACCACTTATATAGATTGTGAGATCGGATGTGGTTTCGTGTTTACTTCTGATAAATTGTGTTCATCTGTATTTCCCCTAAGCATGCCCCCTCCCTGCCTTAGCTGGTATTTTCTGTTGTTATTTCATTGTACTTGTTTATACATATACACCTGCACAGGTTGTTTTTGGTAGGACCTGTCTAGCCTCGTCACTACTTCGCCGGGGTTAGGCCAGGCACTTACAAGCACATGGGGTCGGTTGTGCTGATGCTACACTCTGTGCATTTTTGCACAGGTCCAGGTATTGAGCAGCATTAGCACGGGGGCGAACCTTCAGTCCAGAGAGACCCGAGGTAGCTTGCAGGCGTCCGCAGGCCCGGCGTCTCCCGTCTATCTTTACATTTGGCTGTAATCTCATTGTACCCGAGATAAACAGATTATGTTTCTTTCATACATTGTATATAGTACTCCTTAGATGTTCGTGAGTATGTGACTCCAGTCCAGGGGTAGAGATATATGTGTTGGAACTTCTGTATTATTGACCATCTATCTACATTTAAGTCTTCCGCTTATGATTTTAATTCCGTCGTCTTTATTTAATGCTGTTAATTATTAAAAAGGAATAGGTGTTTAATGAAATTGCTAGTTAAGTTGTCTTGCCTAGCTCTCATTAGTAGGTGCCATCACGACTCCCGAGGGTGGGGAATTCGGGTCGTGACAAGTTGGTATCAGAGCACTAGGTTACATAGGTCTCACAACTCACGGACAAACTCGGTAGAGTCTGAGGGATCGGTATGGAGACGTCTGTATTTGTCCTCCAGAGGCTACAGAGTTAGGAAAACTTCACTTCTGTTCTTTCTTGTCGTGCGAATCTGTTCCAAATACTGATTGTCTTTCCACTCTATTCTTTCGCAGATGGCAAGAACACGTGCTTCCTCTTCTACCGCGCAGCAGCCCGAGCCCCCAGCAGCAGCTCCTACGAGGGGTAGAGGGCGAGGCCGAGGCCGTGCCAGAGGCCGAGGCCGGGGCAGAGCTCAGCCCCGAGCAGCAGTCCCAGAGGTGGAGCCTCATGTTGATTATGATGAGGAGGCTCCAGCCCTAGCAGCTCCGGTGGGCCCAACTCAGGTCCCAGAGGGGTTCATAGCTACCCCAGTTCTTTAGGACGCTCTGGTAAGATTGGTAGGCTATGTGGAGAGCGTCACTAGAGCGAGTTTGCTTCCAGTAGCACCAGCCACTTCTCAGGCTGGAGGAGCGGTTCAGACTCCTACTACACGTACTCCGGAGCAGGTAGCTCCCCAGGCACAGGTTCCCGTGGTTCAGCCAGCGGTGACAGTTCAGCCGGGTATTGTGACTCAGACCGGCGATGGAGCGGCTATGTCCTCAGATGCTTTGTGGAGGCTTGATAGGTTCTCCAAGCTCTTTACCACCACATTCAGCGGTGCTTCATCAGAGGATCCCCAGGACTTCTTATTCAGCTGCCATGAGATTCTCCGGACTATGGGTATTATGGAGACCAATGGGGTCGACTTCGCCACTTTTCGTCCAGTAGGATCCGCCAAGACTTGGTGGAGAGACTATTGTTTATCCAGACCAGCAGGGTCGCCATCACTGACTTGGGACCAGTTTGCAGAGTTGTTTTTGGAGAAGTTTCTCCCAGTTACTCAGTGAGATGCTCTTCGCAGGCAGTTCGAGCGCCTCCAGCAGGGCCCTATGACTGTCACACAGTATGAGACTCGGTTCATTGATTTGGCACGCCATGCTATTGTTATACTCCCCACCGAGAGAGAGAGGGTGCGGAGGTTTATTGATGGGTTGATTCAGCCGATCCGTCTCCAGATGGCTATGGGAGCCGGGAGAGAGATTTCTTTTCAGGAGGCGGCCAATGCGGCCCGCAGAGTTGAGATGGCACTTGCACGGGGAGGTGGTCATGGGTCAGATAAGAGGCCCCGTCATGCAGGTAGATTTAGTGGTACCTCGTCTGGAGGTGGGGACTCTTATGGTAGGGGCCATCATCCGAGGCCCTTTCAGTCAGCCCTACAGGTCTCACATGGTACTTCAGGTGGTCGTGGCTCTCAGCCGCAGTCTTCTGACCAGCAGATTTTCAGTTCACCATCAGCACCTATCAGCGCACCACCGCTCCGTTATTCTCAGCAGCCGAGGGCTTGTTACACGTGTGGCGACACGAGGCTTATTGCCAGGTATTGCCCTCGAGCTTCTAACAGCTCTCAGCAGCAGGGTCCTCGTCCTATGATTCAGGCAGCAGGTGATCCACAGGCCGCCCAGCCAGCTAGAGGCGGGGGTAGAGGCCATAGAGGTGGAGGTAGAGATCATAGAGGTGGAGCTCGGACCGCCAGAGGTAGAGGCCAGCCAGCAGCCGATCATCCCAGAGATATGGTTCACGGAGGTGGGGCCCAGCCCCGGTGTTATGCTCTTCCAGCCAGTCCAGAGGCTGAGTCTTCAGATGCAGTCATTACAGGTACTATTCTGGTCTGTGATAGGGATGCTTCAGTGCTATTTGACCCTGGGTCTACGTATTCATATGTGTCGTCCTATTTTGCACCCTACCTGACTATGCCTAGTGATGCCTTGGGTATTCCTGTATATGTATCTACACCAGTGGGTGATTCTATAGTGGTCGACCGAGTTCATCGTTCTTGTGTGGTAGTGTTTGAGGGTCTTGAGACCCGTGTTGATTTATTGCTCTTAGACATGGTGGATTTCGACGTTATATTAGGGATGGATTGGTTCGTCCCCGTATCATGCTAT
>NC_031989.1:50012967-50036641 GCF_001879085.1 Nicotiana attenuata
TTCCTCGGCGCGGACCGCGGGGCATTTTTGCGCGGTCCGCGCCAGTCCTTCAGCAAAGTATATAAATCTGAGATTTTCAGTCATTTTGCACTTTTTCAAAACCCAAAACATAAGAGGCGATTTTCCAAACGATTCTTCTCCTTCAAAACGATTGGTAAGTGGTTTCTAACTTATTTTCCTTGCTTCTTAACATCTTTAAACATAATTTCAAATTCAAAACAAAGATTTTAATGGGGGAATTTGGGAATTTAGGGTAGAACTAGGGTTTCAAAATTTGGGGGTTTGGACCTTAATTTGAGATCCGATTCCAAAATAACTTATATATCTGAGTTCATGGGGGAATGGGTAGTCGGGTTTTGGTTCGAACCTCGGGTTTTGACCACGTGGGCCCGGGGGCATTTTGGGGATTTTTGAACAAACTTTGGGAAATTCACTTTTCATGCATTCAAATTTATTAGATTAGCCTTTTGTTGATACACTCAAGTAATTTGTGACTAGATTCGAGCGGTTTGGTGATGAATTCGAAGGGTAAAGCTATACTAGAGGCTTGAGTTGAGTTGGAGCATCCGAGGTAAGTGTTTGATCTAACTTTGGTTTGAGGGAATAGGATTAGAGTATTATTTGCTAATTGCTAAATGTTGAGTACGGTGTATAGGCATGGTGACGAGTATCTATACACCGGTGTCTAGCATGACCGTGAGTCCTTGCTTGTGCTTATTCGGGATTCTTTAGTGACTCCTTCTTGTTTAATTGATGGACTCGATATAATGTGAACAATATGAAGAGGAAAAATATGAATTGCAAACTCCTTGGAGCGTTGGCTCGAAATATGACACGATTAAGACGTAAGAAATGAACGGAAGAGGAAGAGTTGTAATTACTCCCTTGCCGGGACGTGTAAGTTAATGTTGTTGCTCCCTTGTCGGGAGTTAATGGTTTATTTGTATTCTCCCTGGCCGGGATGGTCGAATTGATGCTTGTTCCCTTTCCGGAAAATCCTTATATATTATGAAATGGGATCGTGTGGCACGCCGACCACTTATATATTATGAAATGGGATCGTGTGGCACGCCGGCCACTTATATATTATGAACTGGGATCGTGTGGCACGCCGACCACCTAGATATATATATTATGAAATGGGATCGTGTGGCACGCCGACCACTTATATATTATGAACTGGGATCGTGTGGCACGCCGACCACCTAGATATATATATTATGAAATGGGATCGTGTGGCACGCCGACCACTTATATAGATTATGAGATCGGATGTGGTTTCGTGTTTACTTCTGATAAATTGTGTTCATCTGTATTTTCCCTAAGCATGTCCCCTCCCTGACTTAGCTGGTATTTTCTGTTGTTATTTCATTGTACTTGTTTATACATATACACCTGCACAGGTTGTTTTTGGTAGGACCTGTCTAGCCTCGTCACTACTTCGCCAGGGTTAGGCCAGGCACTTACCAGCACATGGGGTCGGTTGTGCTGATGATACACTCTGTGTATTTTTGCACGGGTCCAGGTATTGAGCAGCAGCAGCAGCATTAGCACGGGGGCGAACCTTCAGTCCAGAGAGACCCGAGGTAGCTTGCAGGCGTCCGCAGGCCCGGCGTCTCCCGTCTATCTTTACATTTGGCTGTCATCTCATTGTACCCGAGATAAACAGATTATGTTTCTTTCATACTTTGTATGTAGTACTCCTTAGATGTTCGTGAGTATGTGACTCCAGTCCCGGGGTAGAGATATATGTGTTGGAACTTCTGTATTATTGACCATCTATCTACATTTAATTCTTCCGCTTATGATTTTAATTCCGTCGTCTTTATTTAATGCTGTTAATTGTTAAAAAGGAATAGGTGTTTAATGAAATTTCTAATTAAGTTGGCTTGCCTAGCTCTCATTAGTAGGCGCTATCACGACTCCCGAGGGTGGGGAATCCGGGTCGTGACACTTTTGGACGGGTTATTTGACCAGTCTATTTTGACCTGTCCAAAATTAGCCCAACCCTATTTGACTCGTCCAAAATTAATCCAACCCGCTCATTTGACACTCCTAATTGGAGGTGAGGGTGCATGGGGAAGAAGGATTGGGCACATATGAAGATGTGACTAGTGATTGGTGTCTCAAAGTGGGGGAATGGAAGAGTGCGCCAACTGTTAGGTACCACACCTTCGAACTATCAGTGTACAATGCAACACATATTACACCCCCAATGGGACCAATTATACACCCCCATGTTCTTGGTGTTTAATACTGGGAAATGTATATATATTTGTGTGTGCACACACTGGCAATGAGCTATCAAATCTAATAAGTTATTACCTTTCAATTGTAAAATGTAATTATGTAACACATCATCCATCAAACTAACTTAAAACGAAAAATTAAGATATACATATGGAGATGTCTTATTTTCTTGAATGTGGGAAATGTTTCTTTCTATAATATTGCTTATGAAGCATTTATCTGTACAGTAAAATAAATCGGGAACTCTCCTTCTCTCTCTGCTTTAAATTATTTTCTTAATACCCCACATACCATAAGAAAATAAAACATTTCCGATATATAATACGTATAACTCTCGAAAGTCAGAGATATTTATTTGCTTTCATGAAAATTAAAGTAAAAAAAAAAATCAATTCTACTTTCGGTTTCGTGAATTTGTTCTTTGTTAGAACTTGCTGGAATAACAAGACAAAAAGATCTTGTCACTTAGCTTACATTTTTATTATATGTAATCTCTCAAAAATCATATCGAATGACCTACTTGTATTTAATTGTATTTGGCGTATAAACAGACGAATGCATATAATTTAATGGCCCCTACGCTGATATCTTCAAGTTGTTTCCTACCTATTTATTGGGACCAACTCAACAGTATCCACTACTTATGAGACATACCTTTCGTTAAGCAATATAATTTTAAAAATTTATATTTTGCTCTCTATTATTTGAGCAAATTTTTAGTTTGTCTTACATTTGAAATAGTATTACTTGTAATGTTTCTATTAATAATTTGTTTTGTTGCTATTAACTAATATATTACCTGCATATTTATTGCTCCATCCAAGAAAGGAAGAAAAATAAAATTGAAAAGCTATGTTTAATGCTTCGTTCTTGAAAAGAAGGGAAAAAAGGAAAAATTGTTATGAAATACTTGATTATGGTAGATGTCCATAACTCCTAAGGGAGTAACACCCACTACTCTTCTCCATTAACCTTCCACTACTTTTTATTATTATGGATGTAACTCCCATACCTCCATGATCTTCCCCCATGTTCTCAATAATTAATACCATGTTCATGGCATCCCTTTGTATTACCTATATCATCCTATAAATAGAGGGTTTGGGCATCACATTGTACACACTTGAATACATGGAAGAAATAAGAATCTCTTCTCTCTTGCTCCCTACATTCTTGTCTATTTTCTTGTTTTATATTATTACTTTGAGCTAAGTTTCGTAACACGATATCAGCACGAATGGCTCATTTCATGATCTTCTACGTCAAGATGTTGTGGTATGTGCTCTTTAACTTTGACTCTCGTCATACCATTTTGGCGTGCAGGTAACTTTATTCATGATCTTAATGGTAAGAGTTTATACATTAATACTAGTGCAAAAAAATATCTAGTTTTTGGGTGATATCCAAAATTGCAACAATTATAAGGGTATCAAGCTGTTGAGTCATACTATGAAGGTTTGGGAGAGGGTGGTGGAGGCTAGGGTGAGGAGGTGCGTGTCTATTTCCGAAAATCAGTTTGGATTCATGCCGGGGCGTTCGACTACGGAAGCGATTCATCTGGTAAGGAGATTAGTGGAGCATTACAGGGAAAGAAAGAAGGATTTGCATATGGTGTTTATTGACCTTGAGAAAGCCTACGATAAAGTTCCGAGGGAGGTCCTGTGGAGGTGTTTGGAGGTTAGCGGTGTTCCGATAGCGTATATTAGTATGATTAAGGATATGTATGATAATGCTAAGACTCGGGTGAGGACTGGGGGTGGTGACTCGGAGCATTTCCTGTGGTGATGGGGTTGCACCAGGGATCGGCTCTTAGCCCATTTTTATTTGCCTTGGCGATGGATGTATTATCGCGTCACATCCAAGGGGAGGTCCCTTGGTGCATGCTATTTGCCGATGATATAGTGTTGATTGACGAGACGCGTAGCGGAGTTAACGCGAGGTTAGAGGTTTGGAGACAGACCTTGGAGTCTAAAGGTTTCAAACTGAGTAGAACCAAGACAGAATATTTGGAGTGCAAGTTCAGTAACGGGACCCATGATGCAGACGTAGAGGTTAAGCTTGATGCTCAAGTTATGCCCAAGAGAGCGAGTTTTAAGTACCTCGGGTCTATTATCCAGGGTAACGGGGAGATTGACGAAGATGTCGCGCATCGCATTGGAGCGGGATGGATGAAGTGGAGGCTCGCTTCCGGTGTTTTGTGTGATAGGAATGTGCCGCTAAGACTTAAGGGTAAGTTTTATAGAGTGGTGGTTCGACCGGCTATGCTGTATGGGGCTGAGTGTTGGCCAGTCAAGAACTCCCACGTGCAGAAGATGAGAGTAGCAGAGATGAGGATGTTGAGATGGATGTGTGGGTGTACCAGGAGAGATAGGATTAGGAATGAAGATATCCGGGACAGAGTGGGAGTAGCCTCCGTGGAGGACAAGATGCAGGAGTCGAGGCTGAGATGGTTCGGCCATGTTAAGAGAAGAAGCATTGATGCTCCAGTTAGGAGGTGTGAGAGGTTGGCCATTGAGAGTTTGAGAAGAGGTCGAGGTAGGCCTAAGAAGTATTGGGGAGAGGTGATTAGGCAGGACATGACGCTGCTTCAACTCACTGAGGACATGACCCTTGATAGGAGAGTGTAGAGGTCGAGGATTAAGGTAGAAGGTTAGTAGGTAGTTTATAGTTGCTCACCGATAGTCTTAGTAGTATGCATGTCCCTTCATATTCTTAGACTTTTATTATGTTATGTGGTTTTGTTCGCCTCAGGTATTGTATTCCCTGTTGCTAATATTTGGTACCACTTATCCTGTATCTTTTTTTTTCGTTTATCTTCCATCTTTCTTCCTCCCTTTCTTTTCTTTTCTTCTTCTTCTTGCCCTTCCTGAGCCGAGGGTCTATTGGAAACAGCCTCTCTACCGGCATTAGGTAGGGGTAAGGTCTGCGTACAGACCACCCTCCCCAGACCCCACTTGTTGGGACAAAACTGGGTTTGTTGTTATTGTTGTTGTTGTTGTTCTTTAATCCTAAAAAATTAGACCTCATATGAAGTTTTTATGGGTAAAGTTTTACTCCTATCTATCAACGAACAGAATTGTCTCCTAAACCAAAATCAACGTTTTAGTGAAAATCTTTAGAAGCTGTAAGTTTCTGTTTAGTAATTTTGGTGTTACTACTTATTCAGAGTTTTTCTTTTCCTTCATACTTGTGTAGTATATATAGGTTTTCCTTCATACTATCAGTATATAGTTTTTAAATTATTCTTGTGTTTTCAACTAACATATTAAGTGCAGATATAGAAGACTGCAACGTTATAGACTTACAACTTACCCATGTATTTTCTAAAGTGATAAATTTTTAATGGTGAATCTCAGTTGCACTTTGGCCTATTATGTTATTGGTTAAGGGTAAGACGGTGGGTTCAAGTTTCATCGCACCTTGAGGGTAAGACACTGGGTTTAAGTCCTAGTGCACCATGATAATAAGACGTTGGGTTCGAGTCTCAATGCATTATGGTCTAACATGCCTTTATATGGGTAAGGCATTGGGTGTGAGTCTCAGTGCACCATATTGATGATCTAATGATGACTAATGAAAATAATTTTTCATGACTGCCTGAATGTACGAGGGCATGGAAAGTGACAAAATAATAATGTCATAACTATTGTAACTATAAAAAGAGAACAATAAGGGGGGTTCTCAAAATAATCCTTCAAAGGTAAAGGAAATGTGTATCAATATGGTTTGTAAATATATCAATATGATCTGTAAATATGGCATGTTCGGATGATTATAGTCCATTACTTGAAAATGTGACTTGTGATAAGCATTGTAAATGCAGACTCATTCCTGAAAGTGAATGTGAAAATATATACTTCATGTGATAAAGATTATGCATAATAATGTACTTATGTATGGTTGGAAAATTACCACAACTCACCTCTAAGGGAGGTTTGAGAGAAATAAAGATGATGCATGACTATGTCATTGGTCGCGTATATGTGGTACGCCAAAAATATTTTACCTTGCCTTACAAAAAGTTATTAAAGGTAAAATTAAAACAAGAAATGATTTTTCTTATGATGATTTTAACCATCACAATTATTATGATATAATTTTTTTCGTGAAGGATACATTCACCATATGGATGGTGTGACAAAAGATCTTGTAGTACAAAATTAATTAAGAGTTCCGGAAGAACTAATTTGTTACTACCCGGATGAATGAAAATGTTCATGACATTGATATTGTAGTAAGTCTCAAAAGAAATTTTTTGAGTTTCAAATATATTAGCCAAAGTGGTTAGCATTTGAGACTATAAATGAAAGGAATATTGAATATCTTCATATTACTATAATCACACCGGGTAAATATAAAAGATTATTCGGTTTTTCTTCTATTTGTACCACACAAGTATAAGCATGATGATGAAATCACATGCCATAGTAAATTAGATGTTTACTGAAATAAATATCAGTTGGCATGACCGGTAGGCCATTCCGGTTCAACTATGATGCGAAAAATTGATTGAGAATTCACACTGGCATATATTGAAGAAATAGAAGATTCTTCAAGAATTCTCTTGTGCTGTTTATTCTCTTGAAGGTTGGGATTGAATCCCTTGATATCTAGAATGAATAAAAGGTGATATATATGTATGGGCCCAATCACCTGCCATGTGGACCGTTTACTATTACATGATTTTAATAGATGCATCTACTCTATAGTCACATGTGTGTTTGTTATCAACTTACAATTTGGCTTTTGCAAGGTTGCTTGCTCAAATTATTAGAGCACAGTTCCAGAATAAAAATTATGGTAATATATCTTGATAATACTGGTTTAAATCCAAGTTGGTTTAGCAGAAATTGTATGCCTCAATTAAGCTAAACCATTGGTTATGAGAATAAAATTTCCAAATCAAAATTTGACATGAGGTATATTATTTAATATACAACAGCACTTGTATGCATCTAGCCAACAAGTTATGATAAATTCTCCCTATCTTAATTGGTTCAGGGTCAGGAACCAAATAATTTCCATCTAAAAATTTGAATGTGCTATATGATTTAATTATCCCACCACAATGTATAAAGATGGGTTCCCAAAGAAGGTTGGAAAATGTGTTGGTGATCCCAGCATTAGGGGGAGAAAATGGGCAGCTAAAAAAGTAAAACATGGAATGAATTATTGTGAGTGCACCTAGATCCTCGTACAAAAAAATGTGAACTTGAAGTTCAAGTCATAATTCATTTACAAAATATTGCCAGGCGCATTTGCTAATCCAAAGCTAATATTATATTTCAGTTGCTAATGCTCCAAATAGAATAAAGTCTATGATGGACATAATCAATGGAACGCATGAAGCGTAATAGACTAATCGGTTCCAAAGTTAAAACTCCTTGAAGAAGGAGAGGAACAAATGTTAAAGATGGTCATACTAAGGAGGCAAGTCTATAAGAGCACCACGACATAACACTTTATAAGACCTCAAGGCAGAGGCTCGGGTACCTGAAACTATTGAGATCTCGATAAGTTATGTCTTTATTGAGTGGTGATGGAACCGATATAAAATGATCGTCGATGATATTGTTGATATAATATAGCGCTCAATATTATTAATATTGACGAGAATCTTGAGCTCAAATCAAGGAATTTGGACAGATAAATGATTGGCCAAATGAATAATATGCCACAAAAATTGACTTCATCTGGAAAATGTGAAGTTGGACGGATAGTCCCAACACTTAAAAGTATAATGGAGATATTGAAATACGATTAGTGTTATATTGCAAAAGGAATCCTTGATATAGTCTGTTTATTCTAACAAATATTGTCAAGGTTTTGTTGGTTATACAAATACATGGCATAGTTCGCTATTTGTGAGGGTACTGCCATATTATGATATTCAACAAGGTTCTAATTACATTGAAGATGATACTGCATGCATAGCTCAATTGAAAGAAGGACTATCGAAGGAGACAAAATAAAGCATATTTCGCCAAAGTTCTATTTTAGACATGATCGTTGTTCAACCAATTTGTCCAAATGATAATTTGACAAACTTCTTCACAAGGCATTGCCGATCTCAATATTAGAGAAGTTGTTATACAAGCTTGGAATTCGTCGTCTCCGAGAAAAAAAAGTGATGTTTTCATCAGGGGGAGGCAAATGCCCGTTGTGCTCTTTTTTCCTTAGCTAAGGTTTTATCCCATTCGGTTTTCCTAGCAAGGTTTTTAATGAGGCAGCAAGTAATGCGTATTACAAGATATGTGTACTCTTTTTCCTTCACTAGAATTTTTTCCACAGGGTTTTTTCCTAGTAAGGTTTTAACGAGGCACATTATCTTTGGACATCCAAGGGGGAGTGTTATGAAATACTTGATTATGGTGGATGTCCATAACTCCTAAGGGAGTAACACCCATTACTCTTCTCCATTAACCTCTCACTACTTCTTACCATTATGGATGTAACTCCCACACCTTCATGATCTTCCCCCATGTTCTCAATAGTTAATACCATGTTCATGGCATCCCTTTGTATTACCTATATCATCCTATAAATAGAGGGTTTGGGCATCACATTGTACACACTTGAATACATGGAAGAAATAAGAATCTCTTCTCTCTTGCTCCCTACATTCTTATCTATTTTCTTGTTTTATATTATTACTTTGAGCTAAGTTTCGTAACAAAAACAAGATTGTGCACATTAAAGAAATATTTCATCTAGCTAGGTCACTTTTTGATGCTCCTTTCTATCTTTTTTAGTTGTCATGATTATTAAAAATAATCGAATTAAAATACTTATAACTTTAGAAAATCAAGAAAAATTAATTACTATACCTTACTTTAATAGTTGTTGAAAGAGATTAATATAGTAAAAGTAAGAGCAAAAGTAAATTGAGATTAAGAGCTTGTTTGGCTAAGCTTCTAGGACCCCAGAAAATATTATTTTTTTTGTCAAAAAATTACTTTTGAAAAATTTAAGGCGTTTAGCAAAATTAAAGCAATTTTTCTGCTTGGGTTATCTGCTAAAAACTACGGTAGAGCTGTTTATAAATGTCTTCGCGGTGGACTTGATTTTACCAAAGATGATGAGCACGTGGGAGAAACTACAAATTTTAGTTTCTTTCAAGAAACAGAAGCAGAAAGTTAATTCAAGATAAAAATAACCATACAATAAATTTATATTTTACAAATTATCCCTCATTAAATTGAACCTTTTTCTTTTTTCTTTTTCCTTTTTATTTCTACCATACCTTTTTTTTCTCTTTTATTTTAATCATATTTGTATTCTCTTTTTCCTATTCCTCTTTGGAATGGTCTCATAGTGTAGATTCTTAATTTATATCGAATTATGCATTTTTGAATATTTAAATTATCACCTAAACAATAAGTAATATCATACACTCAACGAAGTTGCTTTGGAATAACTATATTTTATATTGATTAGGATCTTTAATTTATATTTTACTTTATGTTTTATATTTTAATTTAATTTCTTTATAATAAATATTTAAATTCATTTCTCTTTTTTAGATAATACAAGTTACAAACAGAACATTTACTGTCCTTTTTCGTAATTTGATACTTAAAGTATTTTTTGAAAAGATTGATTAAACACAATGTGCTTGCAAAAAGCACTACTCAAACGAATTGGTCAAACACAAACTACTATTGAAAATAATCAAGTTTTGACAGCTTAGCCAAACGGGCTCTAAATAATAAATAAGAATAATAGTCAAATTTTTAAGGAGTATACAAAAGTGAAACATAATAAGTAAGGGGGTACTTGATAAATGTTCATTAATCTTCGTTGTGAAATTGACATAGCTTAACGACGCCAAAACTCTAGCAAATATTTCTGTTTATGTCTAGCTTAATCCCAGTTAAGCATTTTAATCTGCTAAAAGAGAATATAGACAAGATTTCTACAATGCAATTGGGGTACAAGCACAGAACCGGGTATAAAAATAAAAGTTTTTTAAGCATTAAATGACGAATAACAATTATAAGTAATGAAACTAATTTTTTGAATAAGTACATATATATTGTTGAATAGAAGTGTTTGTGAATTTTTTTCTCTTAAAATGACTGAAATACTATTTAACCTGTAAACGTGGTTTGGTTTGGCGTTGAAAAAAAAATCGACTATAATTGATTTAGTTTGGTTTTAACTAAAAAAAGTCAAATCGAAACCAACTCATTCCAACATTATGTATAGAAGTTTTTAATATATTTAAGACGTAAAAAATATTTACTGTAGCATAGTTTATAAATAATTCTTGAACTTTTTCATAGTTTTATCTTATAACGTATTATTTCAAGCTTGGATTTATAATTTTTGAATGCTCCAACAAGTTTTATAGTCCATAAATACTAGTAACTCAAATAATCAAATAAATACTAATGCAAAACAAAAGATATGCAAGTTAATTGTACCAGGAATGACAATAGTGTTGGATATCTAATTTTTTAGTTTTGTGATTTAGATAAAATGTATAACTTATTTTTTTTATGTGTTTAGTCATATAAATAATACTCTACTACTTATTAGTTGTACTTACTTTGACAACTTAGTAATTTTAGATTAGGTTTGTTTTCATTACCACTTATTAATAGTATTTATTTTATACGATTTTGTTATCTTTATTTTTGAAAAAATTTGTACAATGAAATGACCCATCTCATATTTTATGTTATTTTCTTAACAAAAAACCTTATATAGTTCCGTCTACTAGGATTAAGAAATATTTGGAGCACAAATTCTATGTTTTATGCTATTAAGATTTTATGGAAAAAGAAATCGAAAAAATCCGAGAAAAATGGAGATTAAAAAACCTGACTTTTATTGATTTGATTTGGTATTTAAATTTAATAACTCGATACAATTGGGTTGGTCTGGTAACTGGAAAATCCAAATCAACCCGACCTAAATACGCCCACGGTAAGAAACTAGTATGACGCAAGATTGCAAAAATCCAATCCATTGTGAGTTGTAAGACGAATAAACTTCTTTCTAGCCTACTTCTCAATTACCGTACACTAGACAAAAATGTCTGCCTTGTATTTGGGCTTAGAATATATACACCCAAACAATCCTGGAAATTGGAATAATTATTGGATATTGTATCCTGAAAACAATTTATCGATGGAATCAGCAAGTTCTGAAATATGAGGGATTCGGTATTAACTTCTAAGCAGTTACAAATCCGTAATATATGGAATAAGTCAATAATATTCATAACGGATTTGGCGTGATCTTCTATATTATAAAATATAGGGTGGTTACATTAATCTATATTATAAAATACTCTTTCACCCCCACTTTTGTAAACCAAGTGAAAATCTTTATCTCGCACTGTTAATTATAATTTAAATTTCAATTTAGCAACAAAGTTGTCTCTAGCTCTATGTTTTGTTCCCTATCTACGGAAGTAGGGGTGACAAACGGACGGGTCGGATATGAGCGGGTCAAAACGGGTAATTTAAAAAATGGATAAATTATCCGACCCGACCCGTATTTGAGACGGATAAAAATGGGTTTATCCGGCGGATAATATGGATATCCATATCAAAGCTTCTTAAATATGATCACTTATGAGAGAATTCCTAGTCTTCCAAACTTGAGGAACTCCAATTTGAGGCTTTACAAATGTAAAAGTTAAACATATTAATTATTCATTGGTTATCTATTTGGTTAACCATTTTCTAAGTGAATAATATGGTTCTTTATCCATATTCAACCCGTTTTATAATGGTTTATTATCTAACCCATTTTTTAATGGATAATATGGATGGATAACTGTTTTCTTTTAACCATTTTGCCACCTCGGAAGAATTAAATTCATCAAGATGATCTTCTAAGTACATATCTTCCTTATTCTAGTTTGAACTGTTTTTTTGGTTTACCTCTCAGTATCCAATACTCGCATTGGAGCCCGACTATATCCGAATTCGCGCCGGGTAGGGTCCCAACGTGACTGGCACCCAGATAACACCACCCGCCAAGCGAACCATACCTTCATACCTTAGCCATTAATTTGCACCATTTGATTAACTAAATAAATATCCAATTAATCTGATAACCATTACGAACAATTAATATCTTAAAACATTACAATGAAATTCTAGCCCAAGTCTCACACTAGACCAAGCAGCATCTAAGAGAATTACAAAAGACATCGTATGAATAAATAATTAAGACTATTTTCGCAGCCTCCACGAACAATGCGGCGGCTCACCTAAATAACTGAATCAACTCTAGCGAACTCCTTAGCCATTAGCTTCATTCTCAGCAACAATATCTGCATGGACATGCAGGTAAGGAGTGAGCTATACGTAAATATAACCCAGTAAGATCCTCGATCCGCCACTCTGAATACCTCTGGAACAAGTGTTAGAAAATACAAACACACAAAGAGCACAGAAATAATATGCACAAAAAATCTTTTACCATATAATTACTCTACAAGGTACAAACAATTATCCCAACAACAACACTATATATATCACAACACAATCTATACTAAGGACTTGTCATTAACGGCAGTGCAGGAAATTACCAAACACCCCAACGAGTCCACGGCAGCATACACAATTCCCCAAATCTACTACAGCGGCATACACAATGCCCCAAATTTATAACGGCGGCATACAGAATGCCCCAAATCTATAACGGCGGCATACACAACGCCCCAAATTTATAAGGCGGCATACACAATGCCCCAAATCTATAACGGCGGCATACACAATGCCCAAATCTATAACGGCGGCATACACAATGCCCCAAATTTATGTTACGGCAGCGAATAAATAATTTGTATCGCCCTAACGCCATAGCACGAGGCTACGCCATATCACACCACATCACAAATCACACATTAAATAATTTTAGCTTTTTTTTACAAAATAATATATATTTGCGGCTGGTCAACGACCACCGATTCTGCCAAGTGCACGCTTGTCCCAACACATGGACCGGGCAGAAAGAAAAAACATACTTTCAAAGCGGGTTTTGGAAAAAGCAAGCATCAAAGCTTAAAGTCTCACTTACTTCGCTAACGGAAAGTTTCCCAATCTTGCAACGTCCAACCAACCAACCAACCAAACGGCCTCCAATGACCTCAATCTATTCAAAATATTAATTACGATAGCAATAATGCTAGTCGGAGTCAAATCTCAATATTCCTAACTTTCAGGATTAAAGCTAAACTCAACATGCTTTAAATTATAAACGTGAAGGTAAAAGCATATCTCAATGTCACAATCTTAATAGATATTATAATGTAATTTATGTTTATGAATAACTCATGATCCATGGGTAGTAATTCAACGGTAAAGAAAATACCTTGAAACTTGTAAATTGTAGTTATCAAAGTTGTAGCAAAAACTGATGCCTCTTAGCTTCTTCTTTTTTTTTGTTTTTTCGTACAATTCTAAGTAGCTAAAATTGCTTCTTTCCCAAAGATCACTTAGAATAACGAATGGGTATAAATACCATATCAATTGGCATCTTAATCTCAATGTGAAGAGTGCCGTCGTTGGTTCTCGGTTTCTTTCCTTTGTGTGAGTTCTTTTTTTTTTTTTTTTTTTTTTTTTTCCTTATATCACCAAAATTCCAATTCATTCTAATTACACCCTAGGTTACGTGAGGAAACAACAATGAATGGGCTTGGCCCACTTTTCTCCATTATATCCTCCTAAATCACTTAATTGCTTAACCATGATATGTAATATGAGTTTGGTCTATAGTTACCTAATTAGTACTTAATAATCTCATATGTTATATCTTTCAATACATAAGTATTATTACTAAATGTAGATATACATTTATACATCCTCATATAAAGTAAATAATTACTATTATCTCTATAAGAACTTAATGAGAAATTATAATATAAAAAAAAAATAACTTAAAAGTTCACCCTTAAACTGCTGGGCTATTACAAACACTCCCTACCAAGACTTTTTTCATACCCAAAACTCGAACCCGAAACCTCTGATTAAATGAGAAGTAGCCCCATCTGCTGCACCACATCTGGGTTGTACATTTTTTCTTCAAGGACGTTTGATTAGCAAGTTTCATAATAGAGCTCCTCCAATTTTTCCACGCAACACTTGTTTTATCACCAGCAATCTCCCCTAGAATTAACTTTCTCAGAAATAATGCTAATGGAAATTGCACTCAAGGCTCTCGTTTGTAGATTTACTTTGTCATCTTTCTTAATTTTGGAAAATACACATTAATTGCTTTGCATAATCCTTGTAGTACCAGTAAGATTTCATTCTAATCTTCCTCAAGTTCAACCTTATACACCCTCAAACTTGGAATTTTTTTATCTCCTACTTCATTGTAGTTGACGCCATGTAAAATCCTTGATTGTTAATCTCAACCTAAAATTATATTATCAATTTTACGCGAGAAATCATACTACTAATTACGATAGACCAAATAAAATAAGAAAATATATATAGTGATTGACACAGTCTACAATTTTTTCTCCCAACTCTCAAAAGCGGAATGTGATTTCTACTCGTTCTTGGTTTTGTTTGTCTCACAACTTTCCTCTCTTCTTTCTACATCATAAATTATAAAGAAGCTCTCCTTTTATAGGAGAAGAAAAAGTCTTCGAAAAAAGAATTTTTGCAAATAAAGGAAATATTCAACTGTATCGTAAAACAAGGAAATTAAAGAGTGAGTACAGAATATTCTGGAATACAAATTAGGAAGAATCCTTCATTTTCATGCCATATCAACAGTGGATCATCAAGAAAGAGTAACTTGGACAGGTAAAAAAAAAAAAAAAGAGAAAATTAAGGAGTATAAGACTAGAGGAATGTGAGATGTATCCCATCCAAATTTGGATAAAGGTAAAACAAAAGAAAAACTTAGAGACCAGAGGAATATCAGATGTATTCAAACCAGTAAAGCTAGGTCAGTATTTTGTGATCTTGATTCTATTAAAAAAAATTTGGTTACACTCATAAAAAGCTTGTCTGATAAATACAGTCTATTATACAAAAAGAATTGACAAGTTGCTGCTTTTTCTATATTATAAGGACGACAATAAGTGTTTTGCATTAAAATAATTCCAACCAACTACACTATATATTTTCTATTTAATTAATTCTCAGCTGTAAGGAATACTTGTTTGTAACACAAAAAAGTACACAAACTGCGGTTATAGTTATTTCGAGCGTAACTAAACACAACAACGCACACAACGTAAAAATGTACGAACACTTCTTCATCCATTAAACTTCTGTTTTTAGTATTTGTGTCTTTAATTAGTAGAGACATTACCTTGGAATTATTAAAATGTAATTTATGTAACTCTATTAAGTAGCACTTATTGATACTCTTTAATAAAAGATACGGCAAGTAACATACTAAGTGACCGTTTGGACATAAAATTTGATGGAAGATTTTTTCAAAAATAATTCACTTTTTTTCGAAATCAGCATTTGTTTATAAAATTTCCAATTTTCACTTGAAAATGCATTTTGGAAATTTTCGAAAATTTGAAAAATTGCAAAAAACTGTTTTTCAAAATTTTGACTCAAATCACTCACAAAACTTCAAAAACAACCCAAACTGAAATTTATGTCCAAACACAACCATAAATTTCAAATACCATTTTCACTTAATTTTTTTTTATATAACAATAAATTAAATGTACGTGCAATCAGACATGACTGTTAGGGGCACATGTAGAATGGACAAAGGTGGTGGGTGATGATAAAGGAGAAGGGGGAGAGAAACTAACAGTGAAAACATAGGTGAAAAAGCCAGAAAAGATATATTCCTACTATTCACAAACAACAAGTTAGAGAAATATTGAATTCTATGGCTGGTTGTTTCCTACTGGTGAAGGGGACCCTGTCGTACCATTGGGGTTTTATCAGGGATGACCCATTTCTTCCATGGGTCCCCCCCCCCTACCCCTTACCCCCTACCCCCCCCCCCCCTTTCCTTTCTTCCCTTTATAAATGTTGGGACATAATGCAAAAAGAAGAAAAGTTGTAGTCTTGGATGCATTCTCTCCTCTTTTAACTCCTACTATAACGTTCTTGATTCTTCTTCCCTCTTTTTCTCTGCAAAATCACTGTACAAAACGTACGTAAATTAATATCTATTCATACAATGGATAAGACACAAGATTTAGAAGGCAATAAGAAGATAAAGAGAAATCGTGACAGCAGTAAACATCCAGTTTACAGAGGAGTACGAATGAGGAATTGGGGAAAATGGGTATCAGAAATTCGTGAGCCACGTAAAAAATCACGTATTTGGTTAGGGACTTTCCCAAATCCAGAAATGGCAGCTAGAGCTCATGACGTGGCTGCTTTAAGCATAAAAGGTAATTCAGCAATTCTCAATTTTCCTCAACTAGCTGCTTCACTCCCTAGACCAGTTACACTTAGCCCCCGTGATATTCAAGCTGCAGCAGCTAAAGCAGCAGCAATGGACACTTTTGATAACAATAATATAAACATTACTACTTCTTCTTCTGAAGATGATGATTCATTACCTAATAATTCCACTTCGACTTCTGCAAATATGTCAACTTCTTCTTCACTATCATCCTTGGTATCAGCAATTGATTTGGCTACGTCTGAGGAATTGACACAAATTATTGAGCTGCCAAGACTAGGCACGAGTTATTCTGACGATGAGTTGAAGAACGATTTTGTTTATTATGATCACTCGGCAATGGAAGGTTGGTTATATCCTGATGATGGAGGAATGATTTATTCAAGCTGTTTTGAGCCTTCTTTGTTGTGGAATTACTAATTTTTAAGTACTGTGTGCCCCTTCAAATTTGTGTGGACTATGGATTTTCTTCTTCATCTTTTTTTGCTTTTTTGTTGTTGGTGTTTGTATAAAAAAAAAAAAAAAGGTTTAAGCCTTTTCTTCAATTTTTCTGTAGAGGGGCTAAATAGACTTTTTTTTCCTTTCTTCCCTTTTGTGTAAGTGTAAGTTGTAAGTTTTGCTCTTCAATAAATCTAACTGTACAGTGTTAGGAAGGGAAGAATTAAAAGGTCATAAATGCTTCGTCAATATTTATTGGTCTACTGACCTATCTTTTCCAGCTCTTTCATTTGTGTTTCTTCTCTCTTTAAATGAGTGATGTTAACTGTTAAGCTAATGTTTAACTCTCATTTATCAAACTACAACAGATTAGTTATAAGTTCAAACATCTGTTCTTGACTAGGTATACATTTTATAAAGTTCACAATTATGAGACATAAAATTTTCTTGGTATTTCGTCTGAGTCGAGTCCTAATCCGAAACAAATTTGGACTATTCATCGGACAACTGCTCACTAATTTCTTCCACATGTTGAGGAACAATTAATTCTTTTACATTCAAGATAATCATAATTAGCACAGACCAAATTTACAGTTTCATTTTCATATTTGCCCCCACAAAACCCAAATAAACAATTAGAGCAGAAAAAAGACTTTTAACTTTATTTTTTAAAATTTCAAGATGAATATCTTTCTGTTAATTGTCATGAATTCTCATGATAAAACCAGTAGTCATCAGGTTTTCTAAATAGAGAAAGGAAAATTTTGAATTCTGAAGAAATAATTAAACTATCGAAATATTTGATGAAGAAATGAGCTGATCAAAACCCTACACTATTTATGTTACTGTTTTGACTGTGAAAGGAAAGAAGATCCTGTGCTTTCTTGGGTCAAGTGGCAGTAGGAGAAAGTGATAAGTAATCGTGTTTGTTTAAACATGTGATGCTGACAAATACCTTTTTTTATTTTCAGAAAAAGATATATTAGTGGAGTAATTGTTTTTATTTCCCAATATAGCAACAGTATCCATCTCGGGTTCAACCCATACCTTGCTATTTATGTTAAGTGGAAATAAATAAATAAAAAGAATAAAGAAAAGGGAAAGGAAAATCAAGCATAAGAGATGCAGCTTTAAACAGTCAGTTTCATGTTTGGAGTTTTCCTCTTTTTGAGTAAAATGGGAGATATGAGCATATCTACAGTATTCATTATCTGAAGCCTTAGAAAGGGAATCAGATCATCATTATAATGGTACTGCACATTCTCAGCAAAAGAGTGCATGTGGAAAGTGGAAACCAACAAAATGAAGAAGTGAGAAGTTATGGTTTCAATTTTTCGTAAATTTGGGGAAGAACTTTTCTTTTTGGGTTTTAGGCTGTGTTTGGTATGAATGAAAATGTCATCCACCGAAAGTACTTTTTAGAAAAAATAAATGGTTATTTTACTTAATTTTTATTTATGTTTAATTAATGAGCATAAAATATTGTCATAAGAGTAGGTGTACGAGGTTTATGGGAGCTCGGGGTCGACGAGGGGGTGGTGTCGTGGTGTGGGGAGGGGGGCAATTGGGGCAGGCACATAGTGAGTATTAGCGCATGGCGCGGGTAGGGTGGGGGAGAGGCAGGGGAAGTGGTGGGTGGAGGGCGGGTGCTGGGCCAGGTGGGTGTTTGCGCGGGGCGAGGCGAGGCGAGGGTGTGATTAGTGGGTGGGGGGATGAAGGGTCGGGGAGCATGGTGGGTTGATGGGGGGGGAGGGGGTTGGGGCGAACAGATGCGGCGAGTTTTAGAAAAGAAATTACTGTTGAAGTTGTTTTCCTAAAATTAAAGAAAAATGAGTTTGTAACAAAAATATTTTTCAAAATATTTAAGCTAATTAAATAAGAAAAAATTTAGAAAATATAACACTGTTATAAAATAAAGGAAACATGGCATAATTAACTAGAACTTAACATAAAAAGGGAATGATAACATTAGAAAGACAGGATTTCTTCTTCTTTTAAAGTCTCTAGAAGGTTCATTGTTTAACCTTGTGACGACTAAAGGGTCATCACCTGTTTTTTCACTCATTATGTGTCTCCGAGGCCTTGAAAACCTCATTTAGGTTTGCCTCGATTTGCGTGCGCAGTCCGGGCGCGTAGCCGGAAAGCTTAAATATAAATTCTGTATAAAAATTGATGAATTTTGATATTAATATGAATAAAGTTGACTTTGGTCAACATTTTGGGTAAACGGACCCGGACTCGTGATTGGACGGTCCCGGAGGGTCCGTAGAAAAATATGAGACTCGGGCATATGCCCAGAGTCGAATTCCGAGTTCTAGAGCCCGAGAAATAAATTATTCTGTGAAATTATTTTTCTGAAATTAATATGGGAATTTGAAAAGGGGATTGATTAGAACGTGTTGGTATCGGGCCCGTATTTTGGTTCTGGCGCCCGGTACAGGTCTTATACGTGGTTTAAGCGCTTTCTGTGAAATTTTGTTGAAATCGAACGTCATTTGATGTGTTTCGGACCTAAATATCTAAAAATGAATGTTTATGAAGTTTGATGAAAAAGTGATGATTTTGAGGTTTGATTCCTCGTTTATGATGTTATTTTGACGATCTGATTGCACGGTTAAGTTCGTAGGATGTTGTTGAGTTAGGGTGTGTGGTTGTTTAGGAGCCCCGAGGGCTCGGGAGTGTTTTCTGGGGTGTTCCGGGAGGTTTAGAACTTAAAATTTCTGCAGAAAAATCTGCAGCAGTGCACAGGCTCTCCCTTATTCGCGATCGCGACTTCCCCCTCCGCGATCGCGATGCCTTCACTGCTCTCTACTTCGCGTTCGCGATCCCCCATCACGCGTTCGCGTAGCTTCAGCGTTCCCTTCAACGCGATCGCGTAGGCCAAACCTTGGACCCCAGTAATTTTTCCTCTACGCGTTCGCGTTACTCGACCCACGATCGCGATGCTCTGCCCGTGTGACCCTTCGCGAACGCATCCCCATTTCCGCGAACGCGAAGGGTAAATCTGCCCAGTTATATTTTAATTTTCAGAACAGTATGGTTGCGAGTTTTTCATAAAAACATCCGAGTTCCTTCTTCTCCAAGGTCCTTAGGCCTCCATTGAAGCTTCCTTTCATCAAGACCTCTTGGGTAAGTAAATTCCCACTCATTTCCTTCATCTTCCTTCATTAATTAGTAAGTTTCTAAGCCTAAATCAGGTAATCTAGGGTTGAAATTGGGGAAAAAGGGTAGAGTTAGGGCTTTTCAATCTTCTTTGATTTAGACCTCGTTTTGGGGTCGAATTTGAAAACAAATTATATATCCGGGCTCGTGGGGGAATGGGTGATTTGAAATTGGTTCGAACCTCGTGTTTTGACCAAGCGGGCCCGAGGTCGATTTTGGAATTTTTGGAGGAAAGGTTGGGAAACTATATTTAGGCATTGGGTTTGATTTGTTTAGCTATTAGTGATATTATAAAGTCGTTATTTCATAGATTTGATTGAGTTGGAGCCGAATTCGAGGGGGAAAGCGGTCGTTGTGGATTGATTTAGCCGTGGAAGTTGAGGTAAGTGTTTGGCCTAACTTTGGCTTGAGGGAATAGCAGTTAAGTCTTGTTTACTATTTGCTAATTGTCGAGTACGGTGTATAGGCATGGTGACGAGTATCTATACGCTGGTGTCTATCATGACCGTGAGTCCTTATATTGTGCTTAACCTGATTTTGTTGTGATTCTTCCATGCTTATTTGATGATTTCTATATAATATAAAGAGCATGATAAAGAAATTATGATTATTAGACTCCGTGGAGCATTGGCTTGACTTGTGTTGCGAATTGTGAAGGTATATGATATGAAATGATTCTTTGGAGCTATGACTCAAATGATAAAGTGAGTTATAGAGTAAGAAATGAAAGCAAAAGAAAGAGATATTGGTTATTCCCTTACCGGGACGTTTTATTGATTTGATGATTTTCTCCCTTGCCGGGATATTGAGTTATTGACTTTGATCCCTTGCCGGGATTTAGTGTGTTATTGTATTCCCTTGCCGGAATTTCTTTCACTAATTGTTTACTCCCTTGCCCCTTATTTGCGACTGTTGCTTGGGTGAGGATTAATAATATAAATATATGGATCGGGTTGCGCGCCGCAACAATGATAAATGATATATATGTTGATCGGGTTGCACGCCGCAACAATAATAAATGATATGGATCGGGTTGCACGCCGCAACAGTGATGATTGTGGACCGGGTTGCATGCCGCAACAACACTATATAGTTATGGATCGGGTTGCACGCCGCAACAGTGGGGGTTGAGGATCGGGTTGCGCGCCGCAACAAATTATAGCTTAAGTGTGTTTATTCCGAATTTAGGTTTCTGTTGGCTGTTATAACCTTAGAATTTAGACTCCTTGTTTATAACAGTTGCCTCCCCACAGCATGCTCCCCCTCCCTTGTAAACAGCTTATTTCCTGTTTATTTTTCTGCAATATATTTTGTAATTGCACAGGTTTATCTGGTAGTCTGGTCTAGCCTCGTCACTACTTCGCCGAGGTTAGGCTAGGCACTTACCAGCACATGGGGTCGGTTGTGCTGATGCTACACTCTGTGCATCTTTTTGAACAGATCACAGCGCCAGAGCAGCAGCTTTTGGACAGCAGTAGAGGATTCGGGAGCTGACTTCAGTCCAGGGACATTCGAGGTAGCCTTGCTGACGTCCGCAGGCCCGGAGTCTCTTTCTATTTTATTCAGTTTGTTATCATTTGTACCGAAGCAGACAATTTTATGTTTCATTCGAACCTTGTATTTAGTATTCTCTAGACGTTCGTGAGTATTGTGACACCAGTCTTGCGTAGACGATTTTGTTAAACTTCCGCATTTCTTTCAGTTAAATATATTTGAGACTTCCGTTTTATTATTAAATGCTTCATTGTTTCTAATATTGCCGGGAGTGAGATTTCTTTTCAGGAGGCGGCCAATGCGGCCCGTAGAGTTGAGATGGCTCTTGCACAGGGAGGTGGTCATGGGTCAGGTAAGAGGCCCCGTCATGCAGGTAGATTTAGTGGTACCTCGTCTGGAGGTAGAGATTCTTATGGTAGAGGCCATCCTCCGAGGCCCTTTCAGTCAGCTCTCCAGGTCTCTCATGGTACTTCAGGCGGTAGTGGGTCTCAGCCGCATTATTTTGATCAGCAGCCTATCAGTGCACCACCGCTTCAGAGCTTCCGAGGTGGTCATTCAGGTCGACAGGGTCAGTCTCAGTCTTCTCAGTTGCAGCATTCAGGCGGGTGCTATGAGTGTGGTGAGTATGGTCACATCAGGAGGGCTTGCCCGAGGTTGAGGGGTGCTCAGTCACAGCAGCAGGGTCCTCGTCCTATGATTCAGGCAGCAGGTGATCCACAGGCCGCCCAGCCAGCTAGAGGCGGGGGTAGAGGCCATAGAGGTGGAGGTAGAGATCATAGAGGTGGAGCTCGGACCGCCAGAGGTAGAGGCCAGCCAGCAGCCGATCGACCCAGGGATATGGTTCAGGGAGGTGGGGCCCAGCCCCAGTGTTGTGCTCTTCCAGCCAGGCCAGAGGCTGAGTCTTCAGATGCAGTTATTACAGGTACTATTCTGGTATGTGATAGGGATGCTTCAGTGCTATTTGACCCTGGGTCTACGTATTCGTATGTGTCATCCTATTTTGCACCGTACTTGGTTATGCCTAGTGATGCCTTGGGTGTTTCTGTATATGTATCTACACCGGTGGGTGATTCTATAGTGGTCGACCGAGTTCATCGTTCCTGTGTGGTAGTGTTGGAGAGTCTTGAGACCCGTGTTGATTTATTGCTCTTAGACATGGTGGATTTCGACGTTATATTAGGGATGGATTGGTTGTCCCCGTATCATGCTATCTTGGATTGTCACGCCAAGACCGTGACCTTGGCTTTACCAGATTTGCCCCGTTTGGAGTGGCGAGGGACCCCAGGTCATGCCACTCGTAGTGTTATCTCATATGTGAAGGCTCGACGCATGGTCGAGAAGGGGTGTTTAGCTTATCTGGCGTATGTTCGCGATTCCAGCGCAGAGGTCCCTTCTATTGATTCCGTCCCTATTGTTCGGGAGTTCCCCGAGGTTTTCCCTTCAGGCCTGCCGGGTATGCCGCCCGACAGGGATATCGATTTTTGTATTGATTTGGCTCCGGGCACGCAGCCCATTTCCATTCCGCCGTATCGGATGGCCCCGTCAGAGTTGAAAGAGTTAAAGGATCAGTTGCAGGATTTGCTTGAGATGGGTTTCATTAGACCCAGAATTTTGCCTTGGGTGCGCCGGTGTTATTTGTGAAGAAAAAGGATGGTTCGATGAGGATGTGCATTGATTACCGGCAATTGAACAAAGTGACGATATAGAACAAGTATCCACTGCCGAGGATTGATGATTTGTTCGACCAGCTTCAGGGTGCGAAGGTGTTTTCAAAGATAGACTTGAGATCTGGATACCATCAGTTGAGGATTAGGGCATCCGATGTCCCTAAGACAGCATTCCGCACTCGGTATGGACATTATGAGTTTTTGTCATGTCATTTGGGTTGACCAATGCCCCAGCAGCATTCATGGAGTTGATGAACCGAGTGTTCAGGCCATGTTTGGACATGTTCGTGATAGTCTTTATT